>NC_047557.1:96269921-96570690 GCF_012275295.1 Melopsittacus undulatus
TGCTACCTTGTTTGCATTTGCAGGCGGATCCATCTCCTCACTATCACTGTCTGTCTTCCTCCTTCTCTGCCTCCCTCTCTCCCTGTTACACAGAGAGTGGAACAGTCGTGCATTTCTTTAGATCACTGCCTTTACAATACGTAATTGTTTCATTAAATGAGCATCTTTTTCTAGCCATCCTGGTGCAGTATGTCATGATTAAGACTGAATCCATGCACATTGTCAGTATCAAAGAAGCTGCTGCAAAAAAAGAGATCAGTGGGGTTTACTTTTGTGATGACCAGGGGATTTTGAAAGTACTTTATAAGCTGTTGTTGCACAGTGTCTCTTTGATAGCTCTTTGAATTTGCTTGTTAATATCCAGCTTGAATTTTTGCAATAATAGTAATATTGATATCAATAATAATAATAGCAACAACAGTAATTGCTCATTGACCACTGAAAAACAGTTCATCTGTGTTGTCCTATTTAGCCTCTGAAGGGAAGGGTCTTTTGCTTGGAGCAACTTCACAAGTACAGTTTGTAAAGTCCTGCTTTGGATAGAAATATTCATGTTACACCACCTGCTGTTAACTGTCTCTTTTAAAACTCAAATGTACTCTTAGGAGAAACAAGAATTTGTGTCAGGTGCTGTTCTGTCAAGAAAATAATTTCTTTTCTTGTGCACTGGAAAGTTATGGGTATTCTAGTTATAAGGACAAGAATCTGCTTAGAAACTGTGTATGTTTGATAATACCAGTAAACTTAGGAACAGATTTGAGAATGACGTTTTTCTATTTTTCTAGATGCCATTTTCCAGGTTTGTATTATTGTATTTTAACCATTGCTTTTGAGAAATATTTGGGGGTTTGGTTGTTAACAAGAAAGGTCATTCAGTGCTGGGTATGTTTTATTTAGTTTATGACTTAAGTATTTCTTTTTCAAATATACTTTTGTAGCAGCAAACAGTACATTTGAAGGGAAAAGAAACTATACTTTTGTAGAAATCATTACACTGGGTTATATTTGTAGGTCAAAATAGTTTCTACTTGAAATATTTTCCAGCACAAAATTAGCTGCTGTAAGACTAACACATAATTTGTAGTATATTGCTTTTAGAAGACTAAAATGTCTTTATAAGAGAAGTTCAGACTAGAAACAGGCCAGGAATGAACCATATTTAATGCTTGGAATATGTGGTGGCAGGGAGAGAGAGAAAGACTGGCTTATCCAAGCATTTTGAAATTGAAGCAGCTAATGGGGTATTATTAGAAGTAAAAATGCTTTGTGGATGTCTAGAATTTATGTTCAGATCTGTATCTAAAAAGCATTCCTATAACCTTTGGAATCATTGAGTAACCTCTTAGTTTCTTACTGCTATCTTCTTACTTGCTGGCATTCACAGGCTATTGAAAAGAAACCACAGAGTTACAAGAAAATGAGCACTGTATGTTCAGGGAAAACGCTTGAGCTTCACCACTTGGGAAGGAAATTAAGTGGTTAGTGATTTGCATAATGTGGGCAGCACCTTCTACAACATCCTTTATCAGAACCCAAATGACTAATGTCAGACCACAGAGTCCTTTTGAAACCGTGGGGCTGTTTCATGTTCTCTCTGAACCTCTACATAGTACACGGTACTACTGTGTCCTGTTACAAGTTTTCATTTTGCACAATGTAGACCTTTTTAATATTTATCAGCATGCTGCCTCTAAGTTGATACATTTGTACTCCACAGAAATTGATTTTCAAGAAATGTGTTTTGGATTTTTCGCACGCTTATGGGGTTTGAGAAATGCATATTTGCATAGAAATAATCTTTAGTGAGCTAAATTTTAGAGTATGTCAAATTTATAAATATCACTACTGTAAAGACATATTTTTAGAAATAGATTTCTGGCACAGTTTATTTCAATTCCATTTTTCACATTTATGTCACCAGCATAGCTTTGGCTTGGTATTTTCTAATGCATTTGTTTTCAGCATTCATGTTTTAGAGATTATACTTTTTCTGTTGTCTTGCTCAGAGATTACAGTTTGAAAATTAAATGAGGCAAGAGAGATGCCTTTGTTTAAAAGGCATCCATTTGGTTTGAGACATGTGGCCAGTAAAACACACTTAGCTCCTTTTTCTTCTTTCAGTTCCAAGCACAAACATATTGCTCTCTTTTTTTCTGTTACTTTGCCCATTTACTGAAAAAGGAAGTTCTCTATTTTTAAACCTCGTATACATCTTTAAGGCACATTATGTTTCCTGTGTCTGTTGTTTCATTTCACAGTTAACTGCTGTTAGCTTATGCTGTTTTAAAAATACAGATGCTTAGTGCACAATCACAAACAAGTAATAAATTGAATTTGTTTATTTATAGAGACTCCAGTGTTCTATCTAAACAAAACACTGTATGCTTTAAACACATGTAGCAATATGTATATAGAAAACTGCAATATATGGTCTAAACTGTTCAGGTTGGGATTAAATTACCACAGATACTGAAAAGATGTTGCAAATTTATTCTCCAGCTAAAGAGATTTCCATTCTAGAAATGGACCGCATATACACAAAGGAAACAGTGTGAGAAAGGAAAATGCTGTGCATCCCCTCAACTTTGGTGGGTCCTTTGCATAAAGGCAACATTATTGTCCTTATCTGATTGGTGTCAGGGGACATGTAAGTCATGTTTCCTATTGCCTGAAGTAAGGAATTAGGCTGAAGAAATACTAAACAAGCCTAGTTTCTGTGGCATTTAATGGAAAGGTATACTTTTCCCAGAGATAAATTTCAGCTAAGGCCTCAAAATCACTAACAGGTTTTAGAGCTGTCAGTGTAACAGCTTGACTTGGTTTGGAGTAGAGGTGTTCCAGGGAAAAGCCCAGTTCCAAGATCTGGCTGCTAGTTTTTGCAATGTTCTTAAATTTTGCTGTAAATATCATTATACCACCTGCAGATTTTGTCTCTGCAATGTAAACACATTTATTTGTGGTACTTTGACTGAATTTCTGCAGCTGCTTCCTTTTCCAAATACTGTGCCTAATCTTTGTGTATACATAACATGGGCAGAATGACTTGAGGCCAGTTTTCAAATCCCCCTGGAAACAAGCCACTGGTATAGAATTCCTGAGGCTCCTGCTAATCAAATGCCTCTGTGTACATGCAAAATTTTATTCTTCATTGACTTGTGTAAGTTTCCATGTGCACTTTAAGATGTTGCTTCTCTTCTCGTGTCCTAATAAGTGAGCTAACATCAGGGAAGATGCTTGGCTTGGCCCAGGGCACTCTCACCATGAAAAAGAAGATACCACAGAGGGGCATTTCTCAGTGGGAGAGTGATTTAGCTTCGGACTTGTTCTTCCTCACTGGTCAAATGTGTTGGCCCTTAAGGAATGGTGTATGTGGTCTTTGGGTTTGTAGAAGTGGGTTACTGTAGAGAAAGAATGTACATCTTTTATTTGTAGATAGATAGATAGATAGATAGATAGATATGTTATATCTATAACCTGTTCATTTTTTATTTATGGTAGAAGTGTTAAGACATTGCAGCTCTTTAAGAATTATTTTGGGTTTTTTTAGTATGTGGGGGATGGAGGGAGAAGGAGGTCAGGTCATTGGGATTATGAGTGGCTGTGTTAGGAATTAATGGTCAGTGTCGCACATGCAACAAGCTAACTTCTGTATGCTGGCTTGCTTTTTAAAACCCCAGTAAAATCTACTATGAAATATTGCCACTGCCCTGATTAAAAATAAAATAACCAAGGTGTTTTTATTTCTTATTAGACTATGTCAAAAATGAAAAGATTTTTGGAAATTCATTGCAAAATGGTCAAGGCAAAGGAACTTTTCCATGAAATTCTCTTTGACCTGTTGAAATAGCTTAAACACTATTGACCATTCTTCCACCAGCTCAGTGATGCATGGCATTTTGAATCATCCATTTTCTTTCAAGGCTACCTGGGGTTAGCATATCATTACTTGATAACAGAGTTTCAATTCTAACCCACTGGCAGTGCTGAGCTTTAAGCTGGATACCCTTACTTGCAGGCTTATCCAACCCTACATAATTATCTGTACATTTATTTTATTGTCAACTCAGAGACAAGCTGAAGAAACTGTTTGCTTTAGAACACATTAACTTCTTTATCACATTAATACTGACTCATATCTTATTTCCCAGTTGCAGTAACAAAACCATTCAAATATTTTCCTCACAGGACAGTATCTTTAATAGCTTCTGTGTGTTTCCTATTTTTGGCTGTTTCTGTATAAACAGACTAATCTAATAGCATGCTGAACCATCTATGCTTGGCAGAAATTCAGCAACTCACTCATTTCTATGGCAAGCTGAGATGCCAAGGGAAAAAAAATCCTCACTTTTATTGCAGTAAGATCTTCCTTAAAGTTGTCTTTTATAAGTGTAATATGACTATCATTTGAGTTACTGAAGCACCTTGACTGATAAAACCCCCACATTTATTGCAGTTCAGGATAAACCAAATAGGAGGGCATTATTCACTTCACAATGTCCATAGGAATTCATTTACCTAATGTATTCAGTCTCTCTCACGTGCACTGCTTTAAATGGTGGTAAAGCACACACTTAAAAAACATTGTTGAGATGCAATTAGGAAGCCTGGAGAAACAATCTGGAAGTCACTGGAAGGCACTCGTAGAGCCATCTTGCTTGGGGTATTTAACCATCCTTGTCTCTCCATAGCAATCACAAGCTGTGCTGTGAAGCCACTCAAGGAATGTCCCCATCCATTCTGTGGCTCTCATCTCAATATACCTCCATGGCTTGGGTGGGTAACTTGGTGATGTCCATGACTGTACTTCTGGCTGCTTTTCCAAGCCCCAGAATATGCAATATCATGTGCATTTATTTTGGGGCAATGCTATCTTAAGCAGTGTCAGGCTTCTGCTTCCCTGAGCTGCTCTCTTCATTAAAGTCAGCACTTTTCAATGGTTTATATTTCAGCCAGATTAGTTTCCTGATCCAGTTCATTGCATGCTCATATAAATTCTTTGTCCAGCAAAAACAAGGTAGAAAGAAGAAGCCAAAGACAATGATTGTTTAAACCTTGTTCAGAAGCTTTCATTGTAGCCAAGTGTCCAGCCATGGACAGCCATGTTTCAGTCTCTTTGTAGTCAAGGCAGACCTATACCATCACACAGTTCCTACCTGTAATGGGTTGGTGTTTGTGATAAAATATTTGAGCTGTTGATTAATGTAGCTATAAAAATGCAGATTATGATGGTTTTCTTATTGTTTTACAACTGTATTAGCTGCAAAGCCTCTTAGAGTGAAGTGGGTTTATTTAGTTTTGGGCATTTATCAATACTTACAGATTTATTTATGTAATTGACATTTTTATGTCCCTGTCCTTGTAACATTTGGGTGTAAGAAGCTTATTGAAAACATCTAGATCTGAAATCAATGAATCTCTAATGCAAAGATGCTCCTTACCTGAATTGGCCTAACTGTACAAAAATAACCCACTATTGGACTGTACTCAAATGCACACTAGTAGTGCCTTATTTTAAAACAGAGAAATACTGAAGTCTCTTAGGCTTTCAATTTCCTTGGTTGTGTTTGTAACTGTATTTTTAACATTATTTTTGCTATAGTAGGCCAAGTTCATCCCTAATATAACTGTATTGAAATCAGTGGGGAGCCTTGTAATTTTAAGAATAAGACACAGTAAAGTGCTTTGCTGGATCAGGGCCTAAAAGGATTAGTACTATGGAATGCTTATGGTGGACGTAGAGGTAACTGTATGAATAAAAGTAATTTTAATTGCACTGAAGCCGTTTGGGAATTTTATTCTACCTCTCAATAAAAGAAATAAAAAATAGCGTGGAATCTTGCTGCCAAACAGAGAAACCTGTATAATATTTCACATGGTTTTGCAAATATTGAAACTATAGAAAACATTTAAAAGTCTGGGCTATAAACTCCCTAGGTTTTATTTTGAGGCTTGTGCACATTTTAAAGCAGATATTTGGTACACAAATTATAAGACCAGTAGGGAGTATTGATTTTTAAGTATAACTATAGTGGCTTTGTGCCTTTTCTATGTTTTTCATTAAGGCAACAATCCGAGAGTTTTTTCTCAGAGAACTGAAGGTAGCTGATGATTTTTTATTGTATTCTGGAAAGTACAATGATGAACAAAGATGATTTCTGTGCTCAGTCTGTTTCTGATTTCCCAGGAAAACTTGGCATCAGGTGAAACATCTGGTAGAATACAAGCTGTTCTCTTCCAGGTGCACCAAAGGTGGATTTGAGACTATAACTTTTTCCACATGAATGGATATGAACATGGGTCTCCAGAGTAATGTATGTAAGGTCTTACTCTCCAGTGTTTAGTACTGGTACATGCAGTGAAGAGATAGGAAATCCACCTGTGTTCATAACAGAGACTCAGGACATCTTACAGAGGTCCAGGAGCTTCACTGGTCCTGGCCTAGAAAACAGTAATCTGAGCTAGAACTGCATGTACTAGCACCTTCTTCAGACTGTGCAATCATTGAGCTTTTATCAAGTGGAAGAACACTTGTTGGTTTGGGGTTTGGTTGATGTTTAGGTTGTTTCTTTCCCCATCTAATGTCAAAGCATTTCAGTTACGTGCTTGTACTGAAGTAGTAACTCTACAGATCATGCAGCCTACTCCAGCATGTGAACTAGTCAGGTTATATTGTAAACTCGACTAGGGAGTATAAATGGCATAATGGCTTGCTGATTCAATAAGATTTGCTCTCAGTTTAGATTCTGCTAAAAGCCAGTGTCCTTGGGCACATGACATGGAGGTACAGTGCCCTCTGAAATAAGGTATAAAAATCAGGTGGCTAATGGTGGACTGGAGCTGTTTCTGATTCTACAATGCATCATTTGTGTAAAAGGATTTTTGGTCAGGTGCTTTAGTTAAATTCAAGTCAGCTAATTGAGTTCTGCTATCTAAAATTGTCCCTGTGGTTTCAAGCAGATAGACTGAACTGTAATCAGCTATTATACCATATTGTAGTTAATGCTGAGGTTCGTTTTCAGTAGGAAAACATTCTCACTTTCCAAAGTAGAGACTTATTTGTTGATCCTCTCTCTTTGGATCCACTCTGTAATTCATTAGAAGAATGAAATGTCGGTGCTCATTTCTAGGAAGATCATTGATGAAAATAAATGTTCAGTGTGAGTACTAGAAATGAAGATTATATTGTAGGTGCAGGGGCGCTTGCCTGGGGGATTGTACTGCAAAGAGCTTGGAATTGACACACACAGAGGTTTTGTGATGTGTCAGCAATGCTAAGATGTTGCATTTGCCTGCAATAACAACTTTGAAGGTGATCATCAAGCATTCAGTTGAATTTGTACTCTTCTTTCTAACGTCACTTTGCTTGATGATAAAAATCAGAGCTTATATTCATATAGAGATTAGGCCACTTCTTCAAGTTGTTCCTGAGCCTTGCATGTGGCTGTTTGCTATGTGGTCCTGAGTTAAGGCTATACTTACCCCCTTTTTTTCCTCTTCTTTTTTTGCCTGTGAGTTGAGGTCTTAGCACTGCTGATTTTTGAGCCTCAGATAAGATCAATTTTCCAATTGTGTAATACAGTACCTGGCTTTTCTGAATGGCACCGTTAATTGTCTTTGACTATAATAGAATATGAATAGCACAGCTACTTGACACCAACTTAATGGTTCTGACTTTTCAATGGTGCCAAGAGTGTAAGGCTGGAGGGGAAAAAGGGTCAGAGGAGAGATAAGAGCTCTTCCGATTCCATTGAAAAATATTAAAGCTTCTGTGTCTTTCAAGTGGTACTTGTGAGGGTCACCATTTTTATGAAGTCACCTTAAAACTGGAAGTGATTGAGTAATTTATATCACAAAAGGTCCCTTAGAACTACTCCACCCCCCTCCTCCACAGGGGTTTTAGGTTAATAGGCAAACAGAAAGAGGCCCGTCTGGGATGGCTCAAGGAGAAATGTGGACAGTGATATTGTGGATGACACACTCTGTACTGAGAGCAGCATCGCTAACCCTGTTAGCCCTAAGGAAGAATCACTCTTGTTTACTGCTGTTTTGTCCACTTGGGAGCTCTGGGAAATTTTGTGATTCTCTTTAGTGCCTCTTTTAAGAAAAGCTTTCTGTCCTTAACTACACAGCTATCTCTTCCAACTGGGAATCCGATTATACACAAGATTGCCTACCTAATCTGGTGACAGCAGTTCTCACCATTCTTGGCTGTGAGGGACAGAGGCCAGGAGGCAGAAGGCATTTTACTTCTCTTCCTCTCTTGAGCATTAGCGCGTTTAAAATGTGTTAAACACCTGCTGTTACTTGTATGGGATGCTAGATTCTGACTTTTGTATGATACCAATTTTTTATATCATTTCCCAGGGATTTCTAAACATCTGGTAACTAACTGAAAGGAGCATGATGCTGTGCAGAAGTGTGGGAGAGGTACCTGGTGTGCTGATGGAGGTGTACTTTGAGTTGAGCGCAGGATGTTTTGGTGATGGGGCAGGCAAGTTGATGGTTGTGCTGGATGAGTTCATTGCACTTAGCTCCAGAGATGCTGTAAAGTCAGTCTGTGCATGCTGTCTGTTAAGCCTGTTAAGCCAGAACATGTTAGACCTCCTCTGCACATGTTCATATGAATTGCACACCACAAAACCAATGTCCTAGAGAGAAAAAGGAGTCATTTAGTTGTCTGTTTGTAGTTCGGATGTTAAATATATGCCATTAATGTGCAAAGGAACTGATTGAACAGAGTAATGAAATATTTGCAAGATTGTGGCTTCAGGTGTTTCTGAGGAGGAATTGAAAAAATCAAACTAGATAAGACGCTGAAATGAACTCTATGAAATTGTTCATATAAATATCTCACATCAAAAAAGTGAATTTGGAATTTAAATACTAAGTAAGAAAGTATTAGAAGGAGGGAAAGGTCTAGTTACCTTTGTATATCCAAAAGGACTTGTACCAAAAATTGACAGTTTTCTTGAATCTGATATTGGAAAAACTCTGCTAAAGTACACAAGGAAAAAATAACACAGCATTGCATTCAGAGTGTTATTCATCAGCGGCTGTTTTGTTGTAAGGATTTGAGGGGGGGCAGGGTTGGTTTTGTTGTTTTATCATTAAGACTGCTGTTTGGGAACAAAGCTTCCAGAAATGGTTGTCAGGGAAAGTTTTTTTATTCTTCCTGATCTAAGTTTTCCCAGTAGATTTCTGTTTTAAAAGAATAAACAAAGAAAAAAAGCAAAACAGCAGAAGTGAGAATTAGATATAAATATGACACTAAGCTATATCTTTTAATACAAAAGAACTCTTTTTTAATTAGAAGCTTGGAAGGACATACCCTTTAATTGCTGCACTTGTAGTTTCTGGGCCATCAATATCCTTGCTTCTTTCATTAATAAACTGGCAAGTCAAGTAGGAAAGCTGCAGGAGTATAATTTTTTCCCTTAAGCTCTACTTAATCAACAGCAGACTTGATCAAACAGAAAAAAGAAAATGTAAATCAGTTGCATTAATTCTGCTGGCAGTAAATAGTAGGAAGAAAGCTAAACATGAAAGAATGCTCATTTTGCAGCTGATATCTGGGGTAGGATTGAATGGGAGAAATAGGTAGTTAAACAGCTCTTTAGATTGTGAGTGACTAGGGGAATACCAGGGTTTATGTATGGATTAGTACAGTGATAGACCCTGAGTAGCAAAAGACGATGACTAATTACCTGACAGAGCAGCACTCCATTCGACTTGGTCATTGAAATTAATTTCTGTTTTCAGGACTGGCAGAAAGCAGCTGCAGAATTTCAGTTCAATACTCAAATTAACTAGGAGTCTAAATTATTTCTTTGCACATACAGTATTAGAGGAGTGGGTTACTAAATTGATCTTGATTTTACACACTGAGGCAAGAATTATTCCGCCTTTTTCATCAGAAGTCCGTGTCCCCTGAAATCAGGGAATAAAACCTGCACTATAATAGACTACTTGGCACTGATCTGAACTCTGTCAGACAGTTAACATCTTAACATTCCCTGGAATCCTGGTGAAAGAATTATAAAGTCTTCCAGGATTAAAGAAAATTTTGCTATCTTCTTCACTGAGTAAAGTACACTGGGTTGAACTTAGGTGAATTTACTTCACAGTTTGAATAGGATTATGCCCAGGAATTAGTTTGCCTTATGATGTTTATGTGCTTGAAAACCTGCTATATTTGAAAACTTCCCTGACTTTGGTAAAAAAGGTGGAGAAGATGCCAGCTGGTTATTGCCAATGAACTTGTAATAGTTTAAGTGAAGGATGGCAACAGGAGAAATTAAAACCAACTGCAAAAAAAAAAACCCAGCGGAACCAACTTTGTAACAAAAAGCTGTAAGCCCTAGAAGGAAACCATATATCCCGCAATTCTAAAATGCAGGAATTCTGCCAGATATCCACGTTGGTGCTTGTCTCATTAGATCCATGAGCAGCAATTTCTCCTTTGCCAATAGCAAAACTCCCAGAGCCTTTTGTCTGTTTAAAGTTTTGTCATCTTTTAATTTATTTGTTCAGCAAAAGTAAATTCTAAATGTTTGTAAAAAAATCAAATAAATACATATAAGAAGGAAGAAAAGCAAGAACCATTGAAAAAGTATTTAATATTCACAGGTACATTTTAGCTCAATGGAAAATTAAGCAGGAGTGGTGTGTGTGTGCCTTTATTCAGCACTTAATGCCCCATAGTATTCTTGCTGAATGATGTTATTTCCTGCTCTTTCCTGCATGTTGTCTCTCAATGGACACTTCTAGGCAGAAGGATTACCACATACACCTGGTAGCTTTTGTCTTACTGTATCTTAGTCCTCTTTTGGAACCGTTGGTGTAACTGGTCACCTTAGTAACTAAAATGCTTTTTATTTCCTTTGATGATGCTAAGCCAACATAGACATGGAAGCATGGATTGGATTTTATTCTAGTTCCGTAATGAATATGTAGAGCTAACAGTTATTTAGAAAAGCAAAAACAAACCCAAAGAACATTTGTTTGGTCAGACACTAGGCAAACTTGATCTGGAGGTCAGCAAGAGAAAATGCATCGAGAAATCTGCTCTGGCCTTTCAGTCACATTTCACAGGGTAGCACATTGGAAACGGTTACATAGAATTATTTATTTGTATTGTCAAAAATAAAAAAATCCATGAAAACAATTTTATTAAACTGAAAGTGAGAACTTAATTTACTCTCCAATACAGATGTTAGTAAGTTTAGAATGTCATAATCATATTAAATGGCTTTATTCCCTCCCTTTCAATGTCTTTAATTATCCTTTCACTCTTAATCTCTGTTGTCCAGGTATTATATTACCACTTTGCATATGTTTTGTGTTCTGTTTTTGAATTAATGAAAAAACCCCTAATATTTTCTTGCATACCAAAAAGAACCAAAAGAATCACTAGACAAAAACACGTGGTCTTGGAAATATAGCTTTCCTTTTCATGTTGTTGATCATCTAGAGTTCTGTCTCTCTGTTGGTATACCAAGAATCTTGAATTAAATTGCATTTAGGCAATTGATTTGTGTTGGCTTTGCATAGAGATGTAGAAGTCATTTATGCTTTTATGTTCTGGAAAATTAATATTCCACATCTTAATGCTAAGCTTCTACCATGATTACTATTAAACAACCATTAATATGAATTTGCTTGCATTGCCATTACAGAAAATGATGTTAATGATGTGCAGTTTTTCTTTGATGTGGATAACAGGTAGTCCTGAGAGTGTGCCAGACCCAGAACTTGAATGTTTTGGATGTGCATTTGTGATCCAAGTTATTTTTTTCTTATTAGAGCCTACAGTAGAGCCTATAGTATCACTAATGACAGAGCAGGTACTGGTCTGTGTTGTCATATCTGCAAGTCACTTGTCTACAATTGTCAAAATAGGGTTAACTCTGAGAGTGTCATTGTGAGAGCAAGCACAACTGCATTGGACATCTCTCAAACGGCAAAACTTATTTCCTTCAGTCTGTACTTCTTGATGCTTGTCCTGCACAGACTTCTCTTCATTTTACTCTGTGCTAATTCAGCACCTCAAGAACACTGTGGAATTTTTTATTGCTCATGAAATATTTTTGTCTTGGCATGAGGCCACTGCCATAGTCGGTAACGTCAGGCACGTTTGCTAGGTTAGTAAAGCTAAAACACTGCTACTCATCACGACGGCTGAAACAAGTAGCACTGGTGAGCAATTATAGTCTCATGACCATCTACTGTGAGTTGTTTAATTGTCTTTTGCTTGGAGTTAAATAAACTGAAAACTTCAGATGGTTGGGCATTGCCATTTTTCAAGTGAAACTGCAGAAACAGGAAATCTATAAAGAGGGCAAATACTTCACACATTTTCTCCACTTGCTGCTGAGACAATTATTAATGCCACAATTTAAAAATAAAAGATACAGAACATTAGAGCTTTGACGGAAGTCTCGTTTCCATGAGTTAGATTAATCCTTCTCATTGATAAAGTCTTGGACACCATAGAAAATTGCACAGAAATTTTCAGTCTCGAAACCCAAACCTGCTTTGCTCTTTGCCACAGTGGCAGTGTTTGGGGAAGAGAAGCTGGGATGTCTTTAACTTAAATAACATCTTAAGCTTTGTAAATAAGGATACATACTTTAGGCAAGATCCTGTCCTGGCCACTCGAGCGGGTGCTGTGGTAGAGCTTGCTCATGGACAGGTTGTTTAAGCTCCCCCTAGGACCAACTTAATTAGCATATCATGTCATGGTGAGGTATTTATTAGAATGAAAGTGTTCTTGGGAGGCTGGGTTGCACAGGTTTAAATCAGAGCTGTGCATAGTGGGTTTAGGGCCTTATTCACAATAAATTTTATGTTTGTGAGAGGTTATGGAATGGGTTTCTGTACCATGTCTACTTGCTCTCACAAATCTTGGAAGAGATATGGGCTCTGAACTTTGTTGTGAGTTTTCCCTTATTTTTTCATTGTTTTCTCTTTTTTTTTTTTTTGCATTCCAAAGAAAACAAGGGGAAAGCACCTTGCATAGCAATTATTTTAATTCTGCAGGGCTCCTTTATGCCAAACATGTATTATCAGTGTAACATCCTGTAATGACTGGGACTCAGGGATGAACAGCTATGTAGCATGTCTCAGTTAGAAACTTCTTTCTCAATATCTGTGTCTGATGACATTTGTGTTATTAACACCACCTGGCATTTAATAAACTCACTGTTCACAAATTAGTGGTAGCATTGCTGTGAGATCCTGGTTTTAGATAGGAACTTCTTCACTGTCCTCCTGAGCAATCTCTTAGGCTGTAAACCTGTTCATATCACAGTGCTGAAGTGTTATTGCCACAGACCTGTCACTGCTGTCTTTCTCTTTAATAAGAAAGAGAGAGAGGAGGAAGAATGGGAGGTGACTTCAGCCACATAGTGAATGTGCTCCTAACAAAATATTTGAAACAGAGAGACAATATCTGATGTTGATACAATATGAAGTGATTATGTACCATGCTATTTGTACCACAGTTTAGTGTGTTATTTCATTGTTATAGCCAGAGTAAGAGTTTCCTGTTGGAAAAGAAAAAAAAAAGTGGACATAAAGTATTATAATGTTCTTGTGCTGTAAGTTGTCTGGAGATCTTTGAGAATTGGCTAGTAGTGCTGAATGGGCAGTGAAGGGAATGCATATACACAGGAACACAAATATTTCCCACTTGGCTTTTATATTTAGTACATACACAGATTTCAGCTTATACAGAAAAGAGACTAGAATCAAACAAATGAGGTTGTGTAGGGTAATATAAGTGTAAGCCTAAAATAACTGGCACAGTTATTGCCAGCTCCGAATCTGATGGTTTCATCGTAAAAGACCTAAGATATGGATGCATGTCTGTAACTTTATGCAGATGAATAACCTTTTAAAGTGCCTAAAATTCAGCCTAATCTTGCTGCCTATTGAACTATTAGACTGTAAATGCACCTCCCCAAAGGTCTGAACCCTAACATCCAAGGAAGTCCTGATGGTAATCTGTTTCCCCTTTTATTTTAGTATAGTCCATTCCTTTCTCAAGTTTGTTGCTAGAGTTGAGTGTATGGTAAGCATGACTGCTTTTTGCAGAGTTAGAGAGAATATTTTGATTTCTATGAAGCAGATATACAGAAGTTGGCTTGATAAACCCCTATTGGTATCTTCAGGGAACAAGTAGATTAAACAAGTAATTATACCATAAGGCTTTTAAAAGTTAGTAGATTTAAATACATTGTATGAATCTCGTCTTAATGTAGCCTTTTGTCTATAGTGCTTCCTGCCAAAAAAAACCTCCTGACAGGAAATAAACATTAAAATAATCTTTAATCCCTTGTCTGGTCTATTACCATTAACAATTGATGCACTTTAATTTTGTGGGATTTTAACTACAAAATGGAATGGCTAAGTAGTGATAATTGGGTTTGGAATTATACGGTCATTTATATCAACAGAAATGCAAGTGGCTGGGAGGGTGATTAATTATTTAACATTTCCTGGCTGTGGATCCTATTATAGAATTTTCTGATATATTCTGCTGTGAACAATTATCACCAAATGAGGATAAACAAATCTGTGATGTGAAGTCTTATTTATAAATTAAACTATATTTAGAAAATGTCTATTTCATTTGCATTTTCACTCTCTTCTTGATAGTACTGTCATAATCAGCTTGTTTTCAAGCTTTTCTGCCCTTTTGCTAATTTTTCAGGTTCACACCCCAGATTTTGTGCAAGAAAAACAGAGCTTCAGATGTCCTTAAAATAATTCCTATTCCAAATAAAGATACAGCTAATACAGTCGTGGTAATGTGCTTGCATGTTCTGTTCGCTTTTCATTCCCTAATAATAGAACTAGTGCATGGCAATGTCTTAGAATTTAACCCAAGTGTTGACACTGGATTTCATAGTTAAATGCCTCCAACTCATGAAGATTTTGGAGAAAAGTCCTGGTGCTTCCTTTCTTAAATTGGGCTTTCTGGCATTTCAACTTTCTCATGTGTGGTGGATTTGTCCATGAGAGTTAACATTTCATGTTCTTGCTCTTACATGGAGACTGACTGTTGCTTTGGTGTGTTATGCTTGTATGCTCTTGCAAATACATACACAAGCAGAATTTGCAATTGCTTTTACTCTCATTTTCTTACGATATGTTTACTAAAACAAACAAAAAGTATGTGCATGCTGCTTATCTGAACATAACACAAAATCATTATAATTAGTACTTTCTAAACCATTTTTCCTGATGGTTACCCTGAATTTTTCCCATCCATTATTTCCATTAAAAACACAAAAGACTACAGCCCTTCATTTGAAAACAATTACTAAAAGCGCCTGAGTTTCTTCTTCAAGCAGAACTGCTAACAATCATCCCTGGCAATCCTACCCAGAAAACAAAATCCAGTTTACATGCTTATATATCAACAAAGAAGAACAACAAGATGATGATAATTATCGTTAGTGCAGTGCCTGGATTGTTAGTCACAGATGAGGACCAACCATATTAATAAATATGCAAAATAAACCAAAAAGATTGTTCCAAGTCCCTGTTGCTTAAAATTTAAGTGTTAATCAAAAGTCAGGGATAGAGATAGATAAAAAGAACAAGCATATAATGAGATAATATTAATCAATATGGTAGGCCCTGTTTTAGGCATGATTATTTTTCTGATGCCGAAGAAAAGATTAGATACCAAAGAAAAGGAGAATTTTAATGTGGATTATGAAAAAAGATAATGAGATAAAATTGCAAATGCTTGTGGGCAGATCTGTAAGCAGAATAAAAGAAAGCATAAAAATGCTTGTTTGAAAATTTAGGAATGAAAACTTCTATCTTAAAGTTGATCTAGGGTGAGCGTTGACATGTGGATAGTACATCAGGATAAACTGGATTAAACTGAAGATTTCTCTGTAGACTGAGAGAAAGAAAGGATCAATTTGTTGTGGAAAACTTTTCTTTCAAAGATCTTGGCATAATGAGTGCAGGAGCAGAGAGAAAAGGGATGAGATATTTGTGGGTTGGACCCTTCTTGTGGGTCTGTAGGATAGATCTTACAGTTAAAAGAAGGAATTGGCAATGAATCATACAGAAACAGATTGAGAATAGAAATCTGAGCACAGATGAGAAATAAATTCTAGTGAACTGGAAGATATGGCAAGTCCAGAAAGGTGATGGGTAACATTTGGAGATATTCAAGGCCCACCTGGACAAGTTCCTGTGTGATGTACTCTAGGTTACCCTTCTCTTGCAGGGGGGTTGGACTAGATGATCTTTCGAGGTCCCTTCCAACCCTTGGGATTCTGTGGTTCTGTGATTCTGTTACAGAAGTAGAGGTGACCAACCACATCCTTGGCAAGTACAAGTCAAAAAAACTTAATTACAAGATATAAAAAAACCCAGGAAAGAATATCTTTAAACCCATGATTCAGGAATCTCGTCCATGTTCTTTGCACAGCATGTGTGCAGGCTGTGTTAATGCTCCCCATCTACTAGTGCTTAGTGTCCTTGAATGTGGGAGAAAGCAGTTTGGAAGAGGCTAATCTGGCTGGGTCAGCTAACAGTTTGGTGTTGGAAACCCTTTTGCCAATGAGGCTGAAAGCAAGGGTGTTGATGGAGGGGCCATCATTGAGAATGAATCATTAATTATCAACATTCTCATTCAGTCCAGCACTCACTAACCCAGTGCCAAAAGCAGTGCCAAAGCAGAACTTAGTTGTGCACGTTGTTTCCTGTCTTTAATTAAAGCTAGATTTGTGTGTTAGCCCAGTAAGTCTTCAGGAGCCTGACATGTGAGTGACATATGGAGAAGAAGCCCAGTAAGACAGTGAAATAGATGTTTAGGTGTGTTTGCTGTCTGCATGTGACCAGCATAGTTTGTTCAAGATGCGTGGTAGCCCTGGGCAGGAGCCCACTGAGCAATGTGCCCAATGTAGCTGACGAATGAAGTGCAGGGCTTGATGAGGTTTTTGAAGCTGGTGACTCGACATACAGTGTAGGACTACGAGAGAGCCACAGCATTAACATTTTCTTTGTTCGTGCCAGAAAGAGATATGTTCATCAACCTCTATAAATTGAATCTGACTCAACAGCAAAGTGTTAAGCATTCACAAACATTGTGTTTTATTTGATTTTAAAACACTGGTTAGCTTTCTGATGTTGTACATTGCAATGTGGACCTTTGAGCTACATTTTAAGTTTTTTCCCATATATAAAGAAGGAAGGTCTATCAGAAAAATGTGTTAAATCATATGCTTCCTTTTTCTTTAGATGCACAGCACAACAATAGTGCAACAGTACAACAGCACTGCTGGTTTTGTGTCATTGTCAAAATCTTGGCCTGTGTCATTAGAGACAACTTAAGACTTATTTGGCCACACACATCCAGTATTTATCAGGTGATGGTCCATTAGTTAATGTGTCAAACTCAGCAATATTTGAGGAAGTGGCAGTGTGTATAGCACATTAACATGGTTTTTAGTTCATACTGCTCTAAATGACCTGAAATCTAATTGTGTAGATTGCTTATATCTTTTAGCACTTGCTGCCATTTATAGCAACTGGTGTACTTGCTGGAGATATATCCAAGTACACATAAATACCAGTGATTTTTTTATTCCACATATACACAAGAAACTTTTATTTCAGAAGATTAAAGTATCTTAACACTGCATGTAACTAATTAGTACTTATAGCCAGAAAAGTGTATTTTACATTTTCAAATGCAATTTCTTTCAGCAGATGCTAATACATATTAGGACATCTGTTTATATTTCCCTTCAGTCTTTTTTTTTAACTGCATCTTATTTAAAATACTGTTGTCAGCTGAAATAGTATAGCCTTAAACAATACTACTTGTATATGTAGTTGTGAACTCGTATGTCTGCTTTTGAGATGTCTTTCTGCATAAGCAGATTTTTGTTTTGTTTCGTGCAAGTGAAAGATGTATAAAAAGTTGTTTTGCTTCATTTAAACTGGAGCAGGGATGAAACAGGCAAAAAGAAGTCAGTAGGATAAAATGGAATGCTATCCCCACTAGGTAAAGTTGTCCAATTACGGCTAGTGTCAGAACTTTTTAACATTTGAATGGCTGGGAGGGGATACTAATTTCAACCTTAATGATGGCTGCTTTAGGAGTCAACATCACAACACTTCTCTTATAATTTTAGCACATCTGTCAGCCTGTGGACAGGAGCCCTGGGCGAGTGGGTGACTGAAGATCTTTTTATCCCTAGAGAGCATTATGTATTCCCTTCAAGAGTGGGGAAATAAAAAGGTTGTAAATACTCACCTACTTCACTGCTGCCCACATTTGCCCTGTTGACAAATTGTGACTTTCACATTCTGCTTTTACATTCATAAACACAAAAATAAATAAAAACTATGCAACTTCTCATTGTATAATACTTATGGAAGCAGCCCATTTATAATGTCACATATTCTATAATACTGTATAGTCCCTAAGCTGAACTTTTTTTTTCATTTCAATAGATCACATTGATTTCCTGTATGACTTTATCTGCCTAATACAAAGTAGGATTGAACAGTTATTTGTCTGGATTTAACCATTCCTTATCAAACATTTATGATTTAGCTATTGCTGCAGCATCTTCTTGTAAGGTCTTTCTTATTTTTATCTTTTCAGGAAGAGTATGAATGTGATAACAAGGCTGTAATAAATCTGTCTCTTGAAAATGAAGCATATTTTGGGAAACTATATGCTATGGGGCTAACCTGGGAGGGAGGTTTAAGGGGAGGCAAGGCATAAGGAGCAGGACAGTCATGCAAGTGGATTGTTTCTAAGATGTTGTGGGCACCTATTAATAAGAAAGATTGACTCGTCTGGTGGAGGTTTTCAGTATATTGGGACTGCAGTTTTTAGCTGCATGGTAGGCTGCTGTTCTTGAGATGAAAGACCCAATAGAAAGTAGAGGTTTGCCTAATGAGGCCAAATTTATACAGCAATCGTGAGGCTGTAGGTTGAACAGAAATAGCACAAGTCACAGAAAGGTCAGCAGGTTTGCATCTTTGTTTATCAAAGTAAAAATGTAAGACCCCAGTCTTTTTATTTCTGTTCTCTTTCAATTTTGTAACTCTTCATATATAGGGGAAAGCAGATAATATGTGAAAACTGTATAATAATAGCTGGGATTGAATTAAATAGGAGCAGAAAGTACACATGAATAGGACCTGTCCTATGTTACAGCTTATTTTAAATTTTTGTTTGAAAGAAAAAAGCATATTAAAGGTATTCATTGTGTATCCCTGGTGGTTTAATATTCCTAACCAGAGCATTTTAATGGAACATTTTCGGAACAACCTCATCATACTAAAGTAATTTATTTTTCATTACATAATGCTTTTCATTCCATGATTTCAAAATGTTCTACAAAGTGTGCTTTTTGAAGTGCCAAACTAAGTGTCATATAACCCTGGGGAGATGTCTGGGGCTTTTATTGTACCTATTTTGCAGACAGGTAAATTGAAACAAAGAGAGATTTACAGACACTCTGTGAATGAATAAAGAAGAGAAGACCAGAACCCAAATTCCTGCCTGCTGAGTGCCAGCCTTAAGCACATGCCCCTTTGTTCAAAAAAAAGGAGTGCTTCATGCTGTGTGTAGGGAAAGAAGAGAAAAAGAACTTTGCAGAAACTCTGAAAGTTAATAATTACATTGTAAAAGCTACTTAACCGACAGTGAACACTTAATGCAGAACCATAAATTTGCAGGACACTTACAGGAAAAATGTTCTTTTGTTTTTCTTTTTAGTTCTTAAATCTGTTTATAGTTAAATTTTTAACCTGCTTAACTGACGCTGTATTCTGTCCTATCTTCTTTTTCATGTCTCTTCACTAGTGCTTTCAATGACCTCTCTGTTAGTTTCTTTATATAGAAACCTGCTATGCTGTCTTGAATGCACAAGGTCAATAATGATTACCCTCTAACTTTGAAGGGCATCCCCCTTCTCTGCTTGCAAAGTATGTCAAACCACAAAGTCCCTGCATCCCATAATTGCAATTTCTCTTATGAAATGCAGTATCAAGAAAGGTACTTTTATTTCCTAAATAGCAGAGCTTTAGTCCACAAACATGTTAAGCCTGGCAAAGTCAAGATGTATATATATGTACATATATGTATTTATTTTTTCATTGTAGAAAAGTAGACTTAACAGTTTTATAATCAATTTAAAATAAATCCACATTAATTAAAAATTCTTGCAATGTATTTCAAAAGAAGCAAACAGCCTGATAATTTTTAATATGTGGATAAAAAGCTGAATTTCTGTCGTTCAATATTCAAATGGTGCAATAAAAGATGTTATTTATTTTTTATTCCTAAAGATCTGTGCATACTGTAAATGCTTCAAAGACTTCAGCATGATCTGTACAGAAATGCTGTTACTCCTGTGGGCTGTACAGGATATGTGTAATGAAAATATATCTATCTTTCGGAACCAATAGTGCTCTAATAATTATCAATAAATAAAGTCAGTTAGAAAAAAGTACAGAAAGGCTGGTGATACCAAAAAGATGCTTAAATGAAATTGATACTATAGCAGGCATTGACTGTGTCATCGCACAGCTTAATAGCTGGAGTCCTGGTTCAATACGATGAACTTGGGAAGGTTTTCCTAATGAAAGAACTGGTGCATTCTGTTCAGTAGCAGCAATAGCTTAACTTTTTAAATTACCTGTTTTAAAAGTTTGCATGCCTCTAATTGTAGTACTACATACCAGGAGGAAATGTATTGGCTAATATCAGAAAATGGGTCCTCAGAAATATATGTGAATAACAGTAGTCATTTTAAAAAGGAATTCATGCAGATATTTGATTTAACATTAATAAATGCATACACTGCAATTTATTCTACCTACAAGTAATTCAGAGTTCTATGCCAGTACATTCTCAGAAAGCTGCTGATTCGGTTTTCAGTGTCTTTTCCATCAGCTATGCATTTTCAGGATCTGTTGGGAAATAAGATTCCCTCCCTCTCCCCCTTTTCCCTCTACTACAATAACAGAAAGCTCAGAAAAAGGCATACAAGTTGGAAGAAATGTGCATTCATGTAAATATCTAAACATATATAAATTAGCTTTAAAAATTGAATTCACTGAACATGAATAGTCACTTAAAGTGTAACTGGAATTGACTGTGTCATGTATCAGCCTAATAGCTAGAGCGCTGGTTCAATACAATGAACTTGGGAAGGTTTTCTTAATGAAAGAACTGACGTTTTCTGTGCAGTGGTTGCATTCATCAGACCACATAGTGTTCATTACACTACAAAGGCCTGCCAATGTGAATTGTTAGGATCATCTATTAGGTAAACCGGAGGGGGACAAAAGATAGTGGAGGAATGAGAGACTTCAGTATCTCTACAGGATAGCGCAGTCAGACTGCTTTGATGACCTTTCACCGGCGCATTAGCATCTATTCACTGAAAGATCCCAAGTTCATACCCTAATTCTGCTAACCAAAACTGGCATGGAGCCAGTGGTAGGTGCGTTCATCTTACTCTCTGATGTTACAAACGAACCATATACTTCATAGAGCCACACTCTTTAATTTGCTTTGTTTAAATACTGTGGAAATTACTGAAAAATGGACTTTCTAGTAATTCTAATTAGACTCTGAAACCCACCCTGGTTTGTGGTGCTAATTTGGAGAGGTGCCACATACTGGGGTTGATTTCTTCAGGGAGAAGATGAGGCCTGTGCCACTGGGAAATGGGAAAAACCAGACATGCTGATTGGCAAGGTCGATGCTGGGAGGCCTGGTGCTGACTCAGGAGCAGGCACGTTAATTCCATGGGGATTTGCATCCACTCTGTCCCTTGCTTACCTAATAGGAGCATTGTTATGCTGGTTTCATAGGGAGCTTAGTGCTTGAAAAGAGAGATTTTATAGTAAAGATAAAAGTTTTGCTTCAATTCTCCAAACATCCAGTTATTAAGAAGCTTGTCTGCTCTGTGAGGCAGCACACTACAAAAGCATTCCCAGTTCACAGACGAGGGCTGTATTAAAGCATGTAACACGTTTAATTCTTTCCAACGGATATTTATGATAGGTGTATTGGTATCATGCTCTGGTTTTATTCCCACTTGCAGCATTCAAGTTGAAGTTCTGTGAGGGTTACAAGTCTAAAAGTCCATACCTCAAGGTCATTCCCCTAACCTTATTTCCCAAGTTTAAATGTGTTTATATAGATAGGTAAAATCTGGTAGCTGCTGCCACATAACCTTGTTTCCTTGCTGACATCTCCAGCGGATGGAATTGAATATAGAACTGTTATTTGGGATGGGGACATATAATGTCAGTCCTGCTTTGAGCATGAGTGCCCACCGTACTACTGTGCTCTCTTCCCAAGCAGAGCGTAAGCTCTTTTACATCTCCTGCTACAGCCACCATCACTGATACCTTAAAGACAGAGAAGGTATGGAGGAAGAAAATCATCTCTTCAGTGCTGGAAGTTGCAGTGAATTTTATGTCCAGCAAAAATTGTTTAAGAGGGATATTTTATTTTCATATTTTTTAAGGTTGTTGAAAATGCTGTATGTATTTTCATTACAGAATCTATGCCCATTTATTTTAATGCTGTTATCTCTGTGGACTGTATTTAGTGAATCAGTGGCAAGTCTTAACATATTTCTGTGGTAACTTCAATGCCATATCAGGATTTCAGAGCACTTTATTGTCATTGGACAATTGACATTCACAACCTGTAAGAGGCACATGATGAAAACATGCGTTTGTTGTAATAAAAAAGAAGCTAAAAGCTTTCAGTTTGGTTTGCTTGCCTTTTTTCCCCTTTTCCTTTTAAATTACCTAATTAGAGTTTTTAATTGTACTTAAACTGAATTGTCAGGCTTTGGGCCCATATGCTATTTGGCAGAAATATCCAGACTTTTACAGATGTATTCTCGAAAATTTTGACTTTGTGGGAAAAAGAAGCAAGACCCGGATAGGCCCTTGTGCTTTGGGAAACCATGCGACATTAGAACTTTGAGAAGTCAGGCCTTGCTGTGCTGCAGTGGGAACTATGAAGCACATACCCTGAACTAAACATATTTGTTTCTTGGCTCCCTAGAACAGGAGATGCAAGTGTTCAAAGGAATTAAAGGCCCATGTGAAATAGTGCCTCCCACTGCCGCTCGCTGTCCCAAAACTTCAGCGAAAGACATCACGGTTGCTGAAAATGGTGAAGATATTTCCCTTACATGGGAGGAAAAGCTGTGAAAAAAAGAAGTTTTTGACAGGATAGAAAGCAAAAGGCTTAAGGGATAAAAATACAAGTGCATGATTCGTACAACATCTCTTTTGCAGACAGCCCAGTATCTGGATAGTTGACAAAAAGTGGTAGAGAAGAGCTAAAAGGCTTGTTTGCAAAAACATATGACATCGGAAATTTTATTGAAGATAAATTAGTTTTTACTGGTATAGTTGAACAACACATATCCTACTCTCCAGATGCCCCTTGTGCAATAATAGAGTTCAAGTGAAGGATATAAAGAAGAAACCATTCTGTTTAACTGTGATCATTTGAAGAGTCCCCTGGCTCAATCCATCCTCTCTCATCCGCCCAGCCCCAAACCTGGGAACAGAGATTAGTGATGACACTAATGTCTTAATCTATCTTTCAAATCAGTGAGCAATAAAAAGATTTTAAGTATATGCATTTTAAGCATATTTTTAGCTGTTACATCTTCTTGGATATCCACTGTTAACATAGGAGGAAATCAGTTATTTGCCCAAAATATTTCACTTCTGGAAACACATCATAACACTGTGTGCTCTTCCCTAAGCATGCAGTGTATGCAAAGGTGACTACAGCTACAAGTCTGTGAATTGTTACTTGCTACATTTAAAATATCCACAAAGATTATAATAAATTTTTATTAGGCTGAAAGTTAAGATGTAGTTTTCTCATTAAAGAAAAAATACACTATTTTAAGCATAGAGCCTCCCCAAATTGTATTTGGTTTAATGTTTAGAAAGAAAGACTTGAAATACAATACAGGCTATTTAAGATTTTCTGCTTCTTGAAGCACAGAGCACAGGGGTTGATCCACCATTACATTAAGGCTTATTAATACCATTCTGCAGGAGTTTTAAAAGGGCTCCTGAAGAGTTTCTGCAGAGCCTTCACTGTGCCCTCTTCCAGATCTTCTGGAAGCATTGATAGGTGAAAATAGAGAACTACAGGACTCATTCCCCGTGGCTTTGCTTGGAAATCTTATTCAGGCAAAATATGAAATACTTGTTTGTGTTAGATGTCCAGATGCACAGAGACCTCCACTGCATGATCCCCACTCTATTGCTGTGACTGGCATGTTTAGAAGAGAGCAGTCCCTGCACTATGCTAGAGAATGTGAAAGCAGATTTTTCACAGCATGCTGGCCACTCCAAGAAGGAAGCAGGTGAGAAAGAAGCATGCCTTAAGCACATTTTCCTCGAGGTTTATTTCCTTCAGTTTTGCACTTCACTGGAAGCTGGAACCACACTAGAACAGCCTTGAAGCTGCCATCAGGGACTGGAGAGGCCATGCTGGCCTCGTGAACATGGTAGTGACAGGAGACTTAGATCTGCCAAGTTAGCTAGCAGGCTTTGACTGTTCTTTTTATAAGGTGCTATGTGTTCTTTATAATAATAGTAATAATAAATATGTCTTATTCTTCATTGTTCAGTGGGAATGATGGCTACCTTAGGGTAGCCATCCTATGCTCCTTTGCTCCTTTGCTCCGTTATCTTTTATGGTTTGAGGTGTTTCTTGTGTTGTGTTGTTCTATCTCCAGGGGAGACAGTCAAAACCTAAGATCTAAGCATACTTTAAATAATCAAAAGCTCCACATAGCTTAGGACATTCCTACAGAACAATCACTTATTTCCTCCGTCATATTCTGTAGCTATAGTGGAGAAGGGTTGTTCAAGGCAAAGATTTGCATGTCAAGCTGGATAGTTTACTTTGAGCAAGTATTGTAAATCATATGTCTGGGGAATGGATTTGTCTGGCAAGTGAAGAGGGTTGGGTTGTTTTTGTACTTTCAGAAATTGCATGGCAATTATTTTATTATGGGGCTTCAGCAGGAAAATAACAATTTTATGGAATGGCTTGTTTTTCCATGGAATGAAATTGTCGCCAGTTGCTATTTTTCTCTTAATTAGAGAGGCAATTTTAATTATCTGTCAACATCCTCTAGAACCTGGATTAGCTGGTCTTTTTCATGCACATGTGATGAAATCAAAACAAGTAAGTAGAAGGTGAGTCTGTCACAACTGATAGGAAGTAGAATGAAGCCTAAGCATGAGAATAATTAGCATGCTTGGACTGCAGGAAGAGCGAACTCTGTCACGTGTGACAGCTATGCCCTTTTACTCCCTGTATTTCTGATGCAATTCGAATGCGCTCGTAATTATACTGAATAATATCCATTAGTTCCATATCTGCGTAGTGAAAGTTTTCTAATGCCTTGAAGTATGGTCAGGATCCCAAACTTTTTATTAAAATGTAATACTAAACTATTTGTGATTTGGGAAAGAGTAGGGAAGTTAGACTTCCTTTCCTCCTTCTCTGTGTACACACAGGTCCTTCTTGCAGGGGTAGCCTACAACAGGGGAGCTTTACCAAAGCTCATTCACAAAACACAAAGCAGTATTGCTGGAAAGGTTCCTGTTAATATTGCACTGTGGTGTGGTCTGTTAGAAGTGGAAAGTATATCCCAGAAAATGACCTGAATTAGAAGAGCTTTGAGGCAAACAATTGTGACTGGATGGATGGTCTATATGCATATACTGCTGTGTTCAGGGTCAGAAAGCATACTGGTATACAACGTTTAATTGCACAATACCTGTCAGATCACCTATAATTAAATCAACTGTGCTTGCATAACAAAGTCTTGGTCTTCTCAAACTGAAATGTCTTAAGTAAAATGATTTTGTGGTGTTTAAAAAGCAACAGAAAAAAATTCACTAAAGACCATTAAGCGGCCTCAAGCCCCACGTTTCAGTGTTCATTTGTACCGATTATGGTGTGACAGCTCTTGAGTTTCCAATGATAACAGCCATCTGACTTGATCTGAGTTCAATGGATTTTCACTAAAATAGAATCATCGCCTGTGTGATGGATAGAAAAAGTAAAGCAATACATCCTGATAAATGCTCTGGCTTTTTTTCCCCTTCCCTTATTGTGACCTTGTACAATCTATAAGTGAGCAAAGCTGAGCCCTGGCCACTGCTGCAACGCATCAGGACTTTGAAATTTAAGTAGCTCTGAAACCCATCAATGGGGTGAAGGGAGAATGGCCTGAGAAAGCGATGGATCATGCTTAGAGGGCTCACAGGGAAACAGGGTAAGCTGAAGGTCAATACGCAGACATGTCCTGAAGGAACAGCTCAGACACTCATTCACATTCACATCTCAAAGCCACTGCTGCTGTAGCACTGTGAGGAGAGATCAGTAGGAAAGTAAAATAAAACAAGAATTTCAGAGCATATAATTTCTTTGCAGAAGCAAATGGCACAAGGCTACAGTGTAAAATAGCTGTAACCTATAGTGCTGGTGCAGTGCCCTCCCAGTAGCAAGAAGCATAACACCATGGAAACACATTCTCCCCATTACACTCCAGTTGTTTTCAAAGTTTTTCAGTCCGGATAATTGTGGAGAGCATTTAACATTTTTAATATGTCATTGATCGTTTGTAACACATTATTCAGCATGACATGAAAGTGAGCTAAAATAGAAGGGATACAGTCTGAATCCATACACATGCAGACAAGTAATTAAAGGCCTTTATAGTCTGTGCTTTGTATGCCTGCTTGGGTACAAATGTGTACAAAACTTTTACACAAGTTTATATTCAGATTCTGATTTCTTTGGGGTTTTGTTTTGAAAAAGATTTGGTACCAGGTGCAGAGTGACCTGTCTGTAGAGAGCTTAAAAATTAGCAGGGAAAAAAAGGAAGAAAAAGAAAATACTAAAATAAAATTAGTACACAAATTTGAACCCACAGTTACTATGCCTAAAGCAGAAATTGCCGAACAAGTCAAGAGGCTTATTAGCATTTTATGTAAATCAGTTATTACTGTTCTCCACTTCCTTAATTATCCATGTTATTTCAATACAACCCTTTCTTTGATGTCCCAATTCTATATTTAAATAGTGCAAGATTTCTATCATATCCTCCCGCTGAGGTTTGTTCCATGCAAAAAACATGCCAAGAGCAGCTATTTTAGAGACTACTGGGAAATGTTTAATTGGTTAATCCCATTTGAGTTATGAGGGAGTACTGCCATGCACAGAAAACAGAAACATGTAAAGTATTGGCTTGGAGAAGTTTACTAAAACCTGCAAGACTTCCCCTGAAATTTAGCCCTGAAGATGTTTTGTTTCCTAGGTATCCAGTGGGAAATGATTCAAAGGAAAATCTTTCAAACTTCTTTGAAATACACTAAATGATTGATTCACAGTAGAAATATTTTTGAATTAAAACGCAAAGTCATTTTTTTTTTTTGGTTCTTGCAGTGCAGGAAGGGTCTCTCTTCATATTTGACCAAGCACTGCTGTGGCAAAAGAATAGTGTGTTTTAGCCAGAAAAAAACCCAACCAAACACCAGACTTTAACAAGTTGTTAATTGTTATCTACTATTGCAAGCAAATGAGTGCTCCTTGGATTTCCATGTTGTGATCAACATTGTCCGTGTATCAGTTCCAATAAAGAAATGGACATTCCCTGTTCCCCATTAGGATCAATTCTGCACAAAGTAATGTTTTTAAAAAATATAGCATTTCTGTACAGCTTCCAATGTCCAACTTTGGATTGGAAAGACTTCAGAGCAAAGCACTGGCAAATATTTCTTTCCCTATTCCAAACATCTGATAGTTTTTAATAATTTTGAAAACTTCTTTGGGAGGAGAGTAAGAGTTTTAGCACAAGCAATGAAGAAAAAAGTGTGTACGTAATTTGGCTGTAAACACGGTAGAATGCTACAGCATGGTCAGATAAACAAGTTCATCTTCATAGATTTTAATGGAAAGAAGTAAAATTGCAGACTTTTTTTTTCCTTATTTTTGTTTTAATTCATTCTAAGGGATAAGATTATTTTCCACGTTTACTGAAGATTTTTCAGTATGTATATACAGGGGCTCATAGAAGTACAGGTACAGGGAATTTTCTTAGTTCATGAAGCTTGGTAAATAAGAGAGGAAATAGCTGATTAAAGAAACCCTCTCTTGTCTTCTGTATATATTTATCTTTTACAAACAACGTGGGTGTTTTTGTACTGATTCCCAAACTAAGGTTTGGATTGTTCAGTTGAAAGGTTTTGGCAACAAGCTTTTCTGTATTCACAGTTCTTACAAACTTACTGGAATAGGTGAACTTATTAAAATATCTATGCTGGAACTATGGATTTCCGAGTTTCCATCACTGGGAAGTACATTGTTCCAACTCTGAAATTATACAGTCTAAAATCATCATCATGTATTTTCATCAGGATGAAATATCGGGAGCTCTGCTTAGTGCAAGGTTTTATTAATGATGTGCTGTCAGAAGCTGGATGCTCTGCATATTTGCATATTAAACAGCTGAGTGAAGAAACATTCCTTTTATTGCTGCAGGGAATAAATCAGTTTAAAGCAAGTTCTCATCATTTATACTCCTTTCAGCTAAGTCTTCTTTTATTGAAATAAATTGTTGAAGTGCTTTGCTCATTCTTTGAATACTGATGAAATTTACCTTGATAGGGCCTCAGGAAAAATAACATTTTCTTAAAGGTGCAGTGTTGTTCTTTATCTAAATACAGTCAAACTTTTACAAATGAACTGTGAGAAAATTCGTGCATCTCCAGATGCACAAAATCTTCTTTTAGTTATAGAATTTCTACAGGTACTTCAAGACATTTGTGCAATTTATGTAGTGCTATCCACCCAGAAATCTTCTGCATGGGAACTTAGCACAACATGTAAATGTTGCATTGTTTTTTCTTTATATACATTCCTTAGCTGCTGTTAGTGAATGGGGCCTCACTGCTCCCTTACATCCGTGCATTGCAGATGAGCATCACAATCTCTTGTCTGTGTTCTGTCTGTTGGTGGCAGCCTGAGTTTAAAAGTGATGTCTGGAAGAACTAGAACAAAGTCAGTAACAAAGAAAAAAAGTTTGTGTTTTATTTCCTGTTCTTTCATCATGCTTGAAACAACGCTTACAAACATGTCATGAGACCCTGGTTTTCCCAAATTTACTTAAACAAATAATTTTGAAACCATAATTGGTTAAAATATGATAAGGAAATGTTTTGTAGTCTGTCGTTTTTTCCAGGAGTGAACTAAAAGACAGCAATAGAAAAAAAAGTAACTTAAACTTAAGTGATCATCTTGTAGGAAGTCAGATGGAGTTTGGACATTTTATTTAATGATACTGTATGACATTGGCTAGCACTGAATGTTGTCTGTCTGTCGCAATAAGCAGCAAAAGAGTCAAAGAAATTATCTAAGGAAAAATATATTGTTTGTATTCCTATATTTTATTTCAAAAGGTTACAGCAGCAAGCTATTATATGTCTTTCCTATGTCATGTAAAGTATTTTAAAATATAAATCATTTGTGACAGGAGCTTCTTGGTTTTAAGTGGAAAATGTGCATTTAATATCATGAAAATAATGTCAAAACATCCACTCCTAGATGGTTGCCAAGTGAACTGTTGCTTTTCATTTATGTTTTATTTTTGGAGGTTGGGCTTTGCAAGAACATTTTCAGATACTTAGAAAAATAGTGATACATTGCAGCTGTAGTTTATTTTAATTGGACAGCACTAAGTGAGATGACTTTATGATAAACAGTGCAGGCAGCAGCTAGTGACTGCACTTCCACTTTAAAGATGATACAGAAAATAAAATCCTTCAAGCTACAGTCATAAAGAGCTAAGCTGGAGTTACTTTTGGAGCATATGTCTATGTTTGTGTCAGTGTGTTGTTATTAGGGATACCAGATATTAAAAGTGTTAATATCCTATAAAGTACATCTTTCCTTACCACCTAGCCCATCCAACTATCAAAATCTTTGTATTAATGAGATTTTGGGTTGTTTTAATGATTTAGTTTGTCATTATGAATTATTAGTTAACATATTTCATGTATAATGTCAGAGAATTCTCAAGCACAATGTATGATTCTGCAGTTGGAAATCCTGATAATACTTCTTACCTCTCAAAGATTTATCTACTGATGTTCTGAGGCATTATCCTTGTAAAAGGCTGTCATACCTTTGATTTCTTTATTACTATTCAAAAGTATAAGAGAGTTTTACTTAATGTAATGTGCTTTTTCTGAAGCTATATGTGATTTCTTTTTTTTTTTCCTTTCCTGTGATTGAATAGTAAATCTGACATAAATTCACTTGCTGACATTTGAATGTTTATAAGGATGATTTGGTTTAGTGGTTAGACCTATTGTATTTCAGAGGGGTGTTGTCAGGCTTAATTAATTATGCTGCAGCAGTATGCAGTGCAGGTTTTTGTGCCAGTATCTTCACTGTGGTTTGCAGGGAACTTACAGAACAGGATGGCTCCTACCAGACTGCCTGATTTTGCCTCTGTCACACTGTACACATCTTTAATCTGATCTCTGTTTGAGAGAGGATACATATCTTTTTGTAGTTAAGAGGAAGGGGACCTACCCTATTGACTCAATTGCTGTAAAAAAAAATCCTGCAGGAAAAATCCCATCTCAGTTTGCCTACCATCTCCTTCTCTTGCTTTTTAGGATGTTTCAGATGGAAAAGAGGTGATGACTGGTCATATTTTCTATTCTTATCGTAGACATCATGGGTGAAACTTCATACTACAGCAGTTTGCCTAACCGCCCCTTGAGAGGTTAAGAAAACTTCCTAGAGTGTATTGTTACATATCTTTTGTTTGTTTGTTTCTGGAGAAGTTATAAATGGCTCATGCTCTGGGGCATTTACTACCACCAAAGGGAAGCTATTCGAAAGTGTAAGAAACTTCAGTACTTGAATTCTTTTTCCAGATCTTCAGCCTGAGGCAGGATGTAAAATATAGGGAAAGAGAGAGTTGAACTCGAGAGATGAGTCCACTCTGGGATGTTTTTGTAGTATTGAGCCATGAACTATAAATCGTCTGTCTGTGCATGAGTTAAAGATAGGGAAAGCACTGCATCAGGTATTCGTAATTTGCAAAGAGTAAAGAAAGATGAAAACCAACAAGGTGCAAACTCTTAAAAATGTGTTTAAATCATCATCTTTAAAAATTGCTCTTATTTTTTTGAGACAGGAAAAATCCGTGGATTTAGAAAGTATGACTATATCAATTACTAAAAATTAGTCTGAGAATCGGGTTGCTTTATAGGAATGCCAATCTCTTCTCTAGCCACCAGGAAAGTTTCCAGAACCATCTCTTCTTGGGTACTTCCTCAGGAATAAGAGGAATGTTTGGGATCAAGGATACCAAATAAATCCAATGTTTTAAATGTTCTGGCCTTTGTAGTTTGGACATTTTTTTTGCTTTTCAATGAGCTGTCACGTTGTGTCATGAATTGTGCACTGAGAATGGATGATGTATTCATGCCAGCCGTGTAGTTTGCTGCTGCAATTCTAGGCATGCAGCTTTACTGCAAAATTCAGGGCTCAGAGGAATGGGAGCCTAATCCTTCCTGCTAAAAGTTGAGTTAAATCTATGAAAATTCAGCACTGTAATTCTAATTTTTTGGTTATTTTTAAGCAAGTCTGGTTTACCCATCCCTCTGAATGACTTTGAGAAGAAAAACTGCTGTTAGCATTGTAGATCTAGTAACCAGAGTAAATTGCTTTGCTGTTGAGAGCTCTGTAGGGAAGGGTGTAGGAGGGAAGGAATTTTGGCTGCAAAAAAATGGGATCTCTTGAGAAGCCCTTCCTATCCGACTGATGGTTTTTAAATGGTGTGTTTTGGTCAGGGTTCACGCCAATATCCCTTTACATATTAGCTTTCTTGAGTTGTTACTCTGTGTTTAGATTACACATGAGACATATATCATGCCTGGTGGTATGATAAAGACAACGGCTGAATTTTATTCACGTATGCTTGCACTATGATAATGCTTGAAACAACTTGTAACCTTGAAAAGGTGTGTCAAGAGGATCAGGAAAACCTGGAATGCTTCACCAAGAATAGTTTTCTTTTTTTTCTACCCAATGCACAATATTCTTGAACTAAAAATAAGCAAAAAAAGCAACCTCTAAATCTGTTCTCAAAACCTGACTTTTGTTTGCCACCCAGGTGCAGGCAAGTAGGTGTCCCTGCCCATGGCAGAGGGATTGGAACAAGATGGTCTTAAGGTCCTTTCCAATCCTAACTATTCTGTGATTCTAAGTGGGACTCTGGGTGCCCACACATAGCTTGTGCTACTCCATTTTTCTCCCTATGGACATAGATATTGCAGTGGGGTTTGGGTTTCTGAAATACTGAACATGGGTAGTAGGAGGCTGTGTGAGCAGGAGCTGCAGCACAGCTCTCTGTATGTTTTTGTTGTTGGAACAATGAAACCTGATCCTGACTGAGCTTTCAGAGTGCTAATTCAATAGAAAATAATGCTGTCCCCACCACATGTAACAAACCCAGAATAATGTGAGAATGATCGGCTTCAGGTTTTCAATGCAGAAACATCAGTCTGATGCTGGTACATAAGCTAGCACTCTAGAAATCACCAGAGGCCTCTAAATCTCTATAGTACCCTTATTAGAAGATGCCTGGGGATTTGTCATTATTTTAAGATTTTTCTATTTCAGGAGTATAATATAGGACACAATTTAACTGAAGGTGAAAATAACTATTAAATATATTCTATTAATATGTACTTTGTTCTTCAGTTGCTTATACTGTGTGTAAGCAGATCTCTTTTCCAAAAGGATATGTTTCACTTTGGCTTCTCTTGAGGAAGCACAACCACGTATTGATTCTATGCGAAAAAAGAGAACTTGTGACTACCATGAGTTACTTGTAATGTAAGTGTGTATATCTTAATTTAGCTTATGGTTCCCTGGTCGATACATCATTTAAACTGACTGGTTTTATTTTCCTTGTTGGCCTCCAATTTCTTATTTAAGTTTTTGAAGGCAGCAATTGAAATTTCCAACTGCAAAACATGGACAATAAAGGAGACTTCCATCGAAACGTAACCAAAACTAAGGTTCTTATTTCTTGCATTTTTTCACTATATGAATTATTATAATTATTATCATGCAAAAGGTTTAAGCAGAATCCCTCCTACTATAATTTTACCTAATGCGTAGAGTCACAACATTTCTCTGATAACTTGTACCAGAGAAACAGATACGTACCTAATGGGAGGTATCTGTTACATTAGTTTCATCATTTTTGTTTCTACATTTTATTGGGAACTTTCTATTTGACCTTTAGGATGTTGGATGATGAGAGAGAATCCAAAAAATACCTTCTGGATAGGTAACTGTTATCTGTGGATCAAGCCTCCTGTTTTATGTGGTCTTTGTGGGTGACAGAGGAAAGTGATTTAGAGCTGTATGAGAGTACTGTTTCTTGATTTATGATATGGTATGCTATATGACATGATAATTAAGGCTCTCTTCCTTGTGATTTAAATATATAATTCTTACATGTGAGCAGAATTTTTGTTTAAAAACAGAAAGGGCTGTAATACAATCCCAGGTCAGCTATGACTCAGATCACTGGGGTGAAGGGTAGAGGGAATATCCAACTGAACCGTTTAAAAACTGAGGTCTTAAAATATACAGGGATTTGCGTAAGTGAAGTCATATGCATTACAGAAATAAGGATCTATTTGATTTTACTGTAAAGGCTTCTATTGACTTCCTTCACTTGTTCACTCTTGTCTGTGTCATACCTCGAGGAAGACTCTCCTTTTGTTCTTTGTATTTGAGATTAAGTATCCTGAGCTTTATCAGATCTTCTCATGCCCTTCTCTCCTTAAAGCATACATTACAGATCTCTGACTGCTTGCAGATACAGTGTGCACTGCATATTATCTTGTTTAGGAAATATACCTTTGAAGATACTGCTCTGATATTAAATTATCTGTGTTTGATTCACCTAATTTGAGTGTGGAGAAAATATGGAGAAAATTAACCTAACAAAATTACTTGGACTTGGCTTTGTAATTTAGTGTAGCTTTGGTTTTGAAGTTGTGTATCTCTAAGAATTAGTAAAAACATGATGTTGCAGAAATAATAAAAATAACATCTGGAACAAAGACACTGCAAAATCATGACAGCTTCTTGCTTAAAGTTGCTTTTTTGCCCTAAGAGCAACTATTTACCCACTAAAAGTTTTTGGTTGTTACTTGGGGTAATACCAAAGTTCAACCAGCTGGGCAAAAAGGCTCAGAGAAGGCCCAGGTTAAGCACACTCAATCCCCTAGCATTACCAGTTTATTTACAGGTTTTTAGCTTAATTGAATATACACAAACTATTTAACTTTCTGGCTTCAATCTATTTACTTAGCTCAAAAGACTTTAAGTCTAAGCAAACATGAAACTGAACATATCTAAGAGTCTGTCTGTCTTCAAGGTATGTTTTGCCCTGTGCTTGATTAGAGTAACACACTCTTCTTGATGCCAGAGTGCAGTGCAGGCTCTTGGTGAGAGTCACAAAAAGGATATGATGGTACAGGGACTTGCTTCCAGTTCGGGTCAATTCTGCTGAAAAATTCTCTCTGACATTCCTTTATCCAGAAGTTTCTGTGCGTGTGCAAACGTGTGTGTACACTTCTGTATATATATCTACACACACAGAGCATCAGCTTCATCCCTGGCAGTGTTCAAGGCCAGGTTGGACAGAGCCTTGGGCAACATGATCTAGTGTGAGGTGTCCCTGCCCATGGCAAGGGGGTTGGAGCTGGATGATCTTAAGGTCCTTTCCAACCCAAACTACTTTGTGATTCTATGTACTTACATATAAATTCTATATATTACATATACACATGCATATATCCTCTATGTACATAGAAGTAGTGTATATATAGTATGTATATATGCACATCTATATACTATATATGGTTTTCTATACATTGTATATGTATATTTACATGTATATGTGTGTGCATATAGTAAAGGTAAACACACACACTATTAGGAATGTGTTTCGTAGGGCTTGTCTACATGGTGCAGGATGTGACTACGTGCTCATTTTGTCAAGTTGCTCAGATTCTGAAGTGCTGTGCTCAATACTCCTGAGGCCTAGGAGGGTGAGGCAGTTACCTCTTACTGAGCAAACCCATTTGCTTTGCCCATAGATAATAATCTACTTCAAGTGAGTTTTTATACCACAGTATTCTCATGTCTTATTCTTCTCTTATGTAATTTTGCTGTTACGTAAGCTGTGCTTATTTGTGGGGTAATAATTACAGAAGATGTTCCATCATAGAATTATTAAGTACGTACAGATAATGGAGTTGGCTTTTAGACTCTGGATAGGCTCTTAGCTGCTGAGTAATTGTATAGTTTGTGATATCATGAGCAATATAATATGGTACAGAATGGTGTATACTTCAATAGGCAATATCTGATTTCAGGCCAAATCTTAGTGTAGAAGTTTACAGTTGGTTCTTGGACTTGACTGGCTACCAATGCAGGACACAGAAACAAAGCCAAAGTTTTCTGGATGAGTCTCACTTTATAAAATATATTGATGTTAAAATATGTAAATGGTTTAGTCTTATTTTGGAAAACTCCTGTCTCTAATTTATTGGTCTGGAGCATCCTGAATGTGAACTCAAAGGAACAATTACTGCCTGGACCTTTCTCTTTAGAAAACAAAAAGAAATCCCCTAATCCTCCCTTTGCCTTGCTCTCCTTCAAGACCCCACCTCCCCCTTCAAGTCAGCAGTTAAACCACAAAGCTGATCAGTAAAACTTATTTTAGTGTGCATTAGAAGGAGCAAAAGTTATTAGCCGATTATACCTATATCAGTTTTTATAAATATGGAAATGTAGATGGTGGTGTAACTACTGTATAGTTACTCTTTTATGAGACTGAATGGTATTTAAGCAGATCATTTTCTCACTAGACTCAGCTTTCTTTGAGTATCAGTTCATTCTTTCAGACGTAAGAACTTCAAGAAACCATAAAATCTGTGTAAATTAATAAAACTGTGAACCTGATGCAAGTATATAACGCTTCTATAAAAGTTTTATAGTAAATTGGTTAGACTGTTATTGAATCCACTCAGCACAGATGCTGATGGAAGACTTCCTTTGGTTTCTAATGTATTTGACAGTCCAAAGTGTGTTTATGAGGAAAGAATTCAAGCAATATAACTTTCATATTCTGGTTTTGGTGGTAAATGTTAATTGTAGTATATTAGCAAAAACACACGACTTAGATAAATCACGAAGTCATCACTAAAATGGCATGCTCTTTGAAAAGCAAACCTCAGGGTGACTGCCTTTTTTTTTCCCTGTTACACTCACCTTTTCTTCGAAAATTAGAAGATAAAGGAAATGTTTTTTTACTCTAGCAGCCAAGGAATTCATGGAGTTTTATCTCAGAAGTAGTAATGGAAGTTGACTCAAAAAATTACCATGGAGAAGAGAAGGCTGCGTGGAGACCTCATAGCAACCTTCCAGTATTTGAAGGGAGCCTACAGGGATGCTGGTGAGGGACTCTTCATTAGGGACTGTAGTGATAGAACAAGGGGTAACGGGTTGAAACTTGAACAGCAGAGGTTTAGATTCGATATAAGGAAGAAATTCTTTACTGTGAGGGTGGTGAGGTACTGGAATGGGTTGCCCAGGGAAGCTGTGAATGCTCCATCCCTGACAGTGTTCAAGGCCAGGTTGGATGAAACCTTGGGTGCCATGGTTTAGTGTGAGGTGTCCCTGCCCATGGCAGGGGGGTTGGAACAGGATGATCTTAAGATGCTTTCCAACCCTGACTACTCTATGATTATATGATTTAGGATGAATCTTAAATAAATAAAAGAGAAAGTTTTTAAAGCTGTCTTGCATATATCAAACTATAACTCAACTCTGAATTAAAAAGGAGCTTCTCTTTTAGCAATATATTCCATAAATGTTACTTTGATGTTCCTTTGATCACTGCCAAAATGTTGACCAATGCTTTCTTCCGCATACTAAGTCTTGGACTTCTAGGCTGAGGATGTTTTTCTGCAACCACTTTCAGTCAAATAAGTTATTTCTTTGTGCATCACAGCTAACAATGTATTTTTTTAATTATTATTTTCGGAGATTTTGTACCCTAATCATATATCTCAGTATTTTTAATTTCATTTTTTAGTAGTTTGGAAATAGTCCCTTAGCGACAAAGTATCTATAATAACGTTGTTCTCAGATACCTCCCTTTACCTTAGTATATCTTCTGTGTGATTTTCCTACAGCTATCTAATGCCCTTACACTTTTTATTGAGTGAGTAAAACAGTTCGCCTTGACTCTATGTTTAACTTTGTTTTTATATTGCTCTTTCTCCATTCTGTCCTTCACCTTTCCACAGTTGTCTGCTTCGCCCTTTTCCCAGCCTTTCTTCCACCAGTGAACAATGATTTTGACCTAAATGTTTGTGGCAAGTACTTTCTTTACAGCAATACCTTACAGCTGAAGTACCTAAGAATTTTTCTGTAATCTTATTTAATGGCAAATTCAGTATTTGTTTTTCAGAGATACTGGTTTTCAAAGTCTGAAGTGTTAAGTTTTGACATAAAACTCAAGAAATGAAAAGCCACATAACTACTTGAAATTAAGAATATCTGAACAAAACTGTATTTTTCATAAAAAGAGATGTTTTTAATAACTGTTGTTTAAAAGTATATCTCAAATTGCTGCCTGAAATAAGTTATCTTTCATTTCCTTTGTTAACTTTCCTGTGTCTTGTGCTTTGGAACAAAGCAAGGAATCAGAGTCTGGTCTTGCTAACCTAATATACCTTGTGTATGTGAGGTAAGTCTACATGAGAGTTCAAAAAAGATAGGAAAATTTTAATAAAAATAAGTATCTACTTTCTAGGTCCATAATTGGCCCACATCATATTTGCCATGATAGCTTGCACGAAGAGAGTACTTTTAAAAAACATAAAATTCCCAACACTTTGTGTTGGGTATGTTTGAGGATAAATAGAGCTGTTGAAAAAGACACTTAGACACTTAGACATTTAAGTGCAAGAAGCCTCACTTGAGCTTTTAGCATACATGTATGTCTAAACTGTGAAAATGTGAAAGCAAAGGCTATGATTCATAGGGCAACAGTTTTTTTTTTCATACCAATTTTTTATTAGAATATGAAGTGCAGAAGCTTACTCCAGGTATTCCCCTTGAACTTGATTTAAACCACTGGTAGCTCTCTAACACTAGGAACAGTGGTATTTTGCCATGTATCATACCCCTCTACTTGTTATTCTTAAATTGCTTGCTTATACCTTCTGATGGGTCCTTCAGTTTCTCATAAATTAATAAGGCACCTGTGAATATTTGCAAGCAGGTTTTAGAGCTCTGAATCTGTTCAATACAGAGACTGTAAAAAAAAAATGAAAGTGGGAGAGCAGATAAAGCAAGATTTCTTTTCCTTAGAATGCTCTTCCAGTATGAAGCAAAATATTATTAATCTAGACTGCCTGCTACTTTCATTTACCATGTAGCTGCTCATGGGATTACAGGCACAAAGGTTTCATAAATTTCAAATGAAATATGAACATTTGTTGTCAAAATACTGTTAAGCTATAAAAGCTTTGCTAGTAGTCATCCTGCTCTTTTATTGTAACATTTATATCCATGGGCGTTAGTGTGTTCTTGGGTCTGAAGGGGAATTTTTTTCCCCTCTTTATATTTTTTTTCACATGATTTTCATCCAGGTGACAGATAACAAGGCAGGGGATTGGAAAAGACATACCTCTCCTTATTTTTCAGACTATATCTGATTCTTTCTGTAATTATGCAGCATTGCAAGGACCTTATCTAAGTAAGCATAGCACCTTAGATGCAATTTAGCATCTAGATGCTTGGAAAGGAAGGCATAACCTTTTTTCTTTTTTTTTCCAAAGGAAATTGTAGCAATGTGGCTGCCCTGTCTGCTTCTTTACTTTCATTGTGTAGTATTCAGCCTAGTGGTGCTGTTTGACATAGCGCTTGTCATACAGGCATGGGAGAAATAAAAGATAGAAAGATAGGGGACAGTTGTATCTCTGCTGTGTAATGTATGGGTGTTTAGAGTCATGAAGCTGGGGCACTACAGCTTTTACCTATGCGAGCAAAACCTGTCCAACTTAATAGTCACTAGGACTCTTTATGGGAATAATACTGTGCATAAATTGTGGTGTTCAACTCTACCTGAAATTACAGGGAGCTCTTTCAATGCAGATACTTACAGGAATGTTAAAATGAGTCTGTCCAGAAGTTCACGTACAGAAGTCTGTGCTTTTAGATATCCAAATTAGATATTTTTGTTCATAATGTAGCATTAAAAATAGGCTAAAGGATACGGATTCTACTTGAATAACACATATTACTTACAATAATGTAATCAATACAGTTTGCATGGAGTTTCTATTAGGAGATATGTGTAGGGTGCTAAAATAGTCATTCATTCTTTGTCCCAGGCATAAGAAGGGTTTCTATACTGTGAAAAACGATTATGACATGTTAAAACTGTGTAATAGTAAGCAGACACATCTCAGTGCTGATGGGTGAATTCTGGAAATGCTCTATTTATTTTCCCTCTATTGACTAGTTGCATTCAGGCAAGACTGCCAGTGCATTGACTTGGAAAACAACTGAGACTGAACAATTTCAAACCATTGACATTATACTGCTTCATTTGTGAACTGCATTGCTTCTGCATGCACCAGTTACTTTTTTATGGAGTGCTTGCATGTTTAGGAAGCTTTCAGAAAAGGAGAGATGTAGCTTAGCTTAGCTTAGAAAGAAAGCTGTCCATTTAATCAATTTTATGTTTATGAGACCACTGAATAAAAAGATGGGCAATTTAAAAAATAAAGCCATGTAGCAATTCCTAGATCTGCTTTGCATGCATTTTGATGAACTATTTTAAAAAAAAAATAAAAAAAAAATAAAAAAAGAAGAAAAGGAAAAGTTTATGGGCTCAAAATTTCTCTACAGAGAATATTTGCAGCTCCTGAAACAATATGATTTCCAGCTGCTACCTTCGATGCAACTTTTACAAAGTGTGTTGTAGCACTGGTGTTCAGAAGAATGAATGAGGAATTAATTTGTGTCTGAGATTTAATTTGTGCCTGTGACTGTCTGTCTCCATCATGCTGATCAAGCTTCTTTGTTACCAATTCACATCACTTCTTACTAGCATCATTTGTGCTATACCAGTGTTGGCTTTGTCTGGGAAAAGACTGTTATTGTGAGGAGCACCAGTATTCTCTTTCATTGAGAACTGAAATAGGACTATTCACTGTTAACTCTGAATTCCTGTATAACAAGCAGAATGTCAGGGCTGTGTCCTGCACAAAAAATGGAGCCGGGATCTGAGCAGTCCTGGTTACAGCTGTGCTGGGAGCTTAATCCCTTGTGTGGATGTGTATAGACTCATCACGGGTTAGTCTAAGTGACCAGTCTCTAAAGGACACTGCCTGATGTTTATTCATAATTATTCCCACATCTGATCTGTTAATTAGGCAAGAAAAAGGGGGGAAAAAATCCTCCTACTGAGGATATACCTCAGGGAGCCTATGGCCTCTGAGATCTCTACTGAGGCCTACCCTTTCCTCAACTAAGTCAAGAGAAGCAATGCAATCAAAACACTTACAAAAAAGGACAGAAAATACTGTTCCTGCTTTCTTCAGACAAAGACAAGGCAAAGTCACTCCAGCTTCCTGCGCTTACAGCAGCAGCGGCATTGATAAGAGCTGCTAAAAGCACACAGCTTTGTGCCCATACTGTATTCACAGTGTCCCCTGCTCCTCTCAGTGATTTGTTGTAGGTGTAGATGTTTGTAATTTAGGAAATAATTCTGCTTATCTTGTTTATGATGATGCATAGGAACACTTCACACTCTCCTAGCTGCATCACTTGTCTCTTGCTAAGAGGAATAAAATGCAATGCTACATGGAGAAGAAAACTGGAATAGGTCTTTTTGTAGCCCAGCAAAGAGTGCAATTCCTTATACACCTGAGGGAAACTCCTGCTGTGTAAAACTCATCTTTTCACCTTTTTGAGAGAAAGCATGTTTTTGAGAGAAAGCATGTTTTTACTATAACATCAGTTTTACACCTGAAGTACATGATTGACTGCTTATGCTATATAGATGTTTTGCGTTCCATTGTATGTTATGCATAATCCTAAAGCTTGTTTTTCATGAGAGAATGTGGACCATTAGGTTATTATCTGCCCATTTTGAAAAATACCAGGGATCTTTAAATGGAAGATGATGAACTTAGTCCCCAGTAGATAGGCTGAGTTTACTGCCTCTGGCTGGAAAGCAGAATACTGCCAACTTGATCAAAATGGAAGTTAGTGATATGATTACTGTAGTTCCAGCTGCATAGGCATTTCAGTTCATTATAAGCTACAGAAATATTCAAATTCTGTAATATAAAAACTCAAAAATGCGTTATCTTTTCATTAATTTACCTCTGAGTGATTTTCCTATCTGCTGATGTCAGTCATTCTTTGTGTAAGAAAGATGGAGCCCAAGTATTTGTGTAGAGACTGATACACCTCAGATTCACTTTTCACTCAGCCTCTCCTTTGCTGTAGAAGGAAATGTGAGCACAGGAGCATGAAGGAAGCTGTGATATGCTTCAGTAGCTCCACAGCTCTGCAAAACTGGGGACCCAGGACTTGCAGGATCTGCTCTGCCATAGACCTGTGTATACACAGCCACCATGTACTTCACATGCACATCATGCACCAGTATGCATTCAGATTTTGTTGAAGGCATTGGCTTTTTGCAGTTGAGAGTTTCAGCTTTCTCTTCGGGAAGCTTTCATAGTTTATCAAGTGCATTTCATGGGCAGTGTTTGATACATTGCCAATGGTTGAATGTTGCATCTTGTTTCCAAGTTATTGACATAACCCTCCTCAAGAGTAACCTGGATCTACATAGTGGGATAGTCACTGGAGAAATCCATTGCATTTGGAGATCAAACTTTATTTACCTTTTGCCACTAGATACTAAAATGATATAATAATTTAGTGGTTTTTTTTCTATAGGGATAAAAATGCACAAAATGCAGACCTAACACAAGTTGGTGCAGTTCTGCTGCTATTCATGGGTTTGAATTTGCCTAGATGGGGTCTAGGTGGGTCATTCTTGATCCGGAAGGGTTTCTGGTGGCCAAGGCACAACTGGTTATCCATGTCTGTGTATCTCCAATGTAAACCACACCAAAGGTGTAGTTTTTAAGAATTAACACCAGAGCGGGGCTTTTCAGCATTTTATGGAGCAGAAAAATGAAGAATCTCATTGCCATCATTGACAAAATACATTATCTCAGAAAAATGTGCTGTAGACTATAACTGTCACCATATGGCTCTTGTTTCATTAGTTTAAGAGAACTGTTTGTGAAATCATGGGCTTGTTTTCTTCTTCCTGTTTTATGATACTGCCCAGATATATTTCAGTACTTCCAAATATTTATATTCTGATAGCCTCCCTTGTGCACTTCTCAAAAGCATTATAATGGCTTAAGAAACAAAGGCCATTAGAGAAAGAAAGGGCAGGCATGAACTGAAAGGCAAATAACATCTTAAAATATGTAAAGGTAGGCTGTACATGTGATTGGTCTACCAGGATGCTCTTTTGAAATATGAAGATAAACTGTCCCTTTGACCTCTTACGAAGTTGCATAATTATTTGGGAAGGTTCATCTCTGTGTCATTTCACAGTTTTCTCCTGTTAGTGCCACTCTCTTACTTCACATTAGGAAAAGAGAGAAAAGAAAACAAGCAAGCAAGCAAGCAAGCAAAAGCCCTCTCTGGCTGGGTATCTGAATGTGGAATCCGCTGCTGAAAAGACCCTGGCCCTCCTGTTAACACAATACTTTTATCCGGTAATCACAGCCTGCGGGAGACAAAATAACAATTCATCTGGAAAACGAGATTAACTCATTTAAGTTAGGCAGTGATCACAGAGAGAAACACGTTGGTGTTATCTGTCTGAACGAAAGCATACAGATTGGAGGGCCATTCCGGTTCAGAGGGTCCATGTAGCAGGCCCAGCTTGTTGAAAGTAATTGGACCCTGTCAGAGTATGCCTTTGTGAGATATGGATATTACAATGGAATTCTATTAATCTCTGACAAATCCCCTCTCATCTGATAAAGGCTGTATACCTCTGCTCTTCATTACAACAACTCACTCGTCACTTTTATGTGCATACTGGTGGGCGCTGAGCTTCTGTGGCTGTGTCACAGGTGAAAAGCAGTGTTGCCCCTCTTTGGGATCCTTTAATCTGTGTCGTGAAATGGCTGCAGTGATGCTGCTTATTGGTTTAGTCACATTGTCATGACGTTTTTATTTAGGTTATTTTCAGGGAAAAAACTTTTTTTTTTTCTGCTTATGTATCCTAAATATGATTGTTTTCTTGTGTTAGAGATATAGTTTATAAAGACAGACTGAATTAACATATTTTACAGTGTCTGTATTTGTTATCTAATCTTATTTTTTTGATGCAGAAAGTTATGGACCTACTAGAACTCTTATAAATACATTTGTGTTTTAAATCTGTGTACATTCAAATCATAGGAACAACATAAAATATCCTTTTAATGACTGCATTTGGGGATGTTCTGGAGCACTTACCATTTTCTGTCAGTGTTTATCAAGCCATTAGCACACTGAGGCCCTGTTTCGTGATTTAACCTCCTCAATTTTTCAGTAGTAGTAGTAGCTATAATGACTCCTGAAGCAAAAGCGATAGGTAGGGTGTGAGAATGAAAGGAGAGTCACATTAGTCAGTGTTACTTTGTGCTGCTTTATTCCTAAATGCAATTCTTAAACATTTTAGTTGTAGTTGTTTCTGCTTCCTAGTTTTTTTCATTATCATTCTAGCTTAATTTTGCCTTATTTCTCCTGCAAATCACAACAGATTAACTGGAATATCTGTCTGCTGATCATCTATGCAATTCTAAAAGGCTTTCACAGAGCAAGCCTGTGAAAGCTGTGTATAGTGGAGGTAAAACAGGATGCCCTTCAAATAGAGTATTTGGTGAAGAGGAACTGAGGAATCCAGGTATGTTTCTGCCTCCATGGTGCCAACCTTCTCTATAGAGAAAGGCCATGGGTGGAGGTGCTTTAAGGGATCTGGGAACCTACGAATTGCAAGGGTTTTCCTCTGTCAGATATACTTTTGTCTAAAAGGTTTTTGCCTTTGTAAGAGGAAAAGGTTTATAGCAAGGGCTCATTCCTCTTTGTACATGCCTATGTCTGACTGTGTGGAACTTAATAGAAATGGAGTCCTTTCCTTTCTTGTTCTGCCCTAAGAATAGCCACACAGCCATAGTCCAGCTGTACATGCCTTGGGAAGAGTCATTCATGGTAATGTTGGTAAAAATAATTAACGATATTATCTTAAGAACTCAAGCGAAGTGTTAACTCAGAGTTGTTTACTAGTAAGCTGGACTTCATGTTTGTCACAAATACAAGTGAGATACGCACAAGTGTGCACAAGAATTAGTGAAATGCTAAAAGCACTTTAATCTCCTGTCATTAGATGCATCATTTTTTCTTGAGGGGGCGGAAATATCAATGTTTTTAGATATAAACACAAAAATATTTCTGGTGGGTTATATTTCCTGAAATGTTACGCGGTATTGCTTTTAATAAATGATCAAAAATTCATAAGTTGTTTTTCATGCTGAGAATGTACATCTGCTTTCACCAAAAGATACAGTGCAGCAAAACCACACAGATTTCTGATTCCTTTTCTAGAGTGAGAAAGATTAAAAAAAGTCAAATGCATCCATCCTATGTCATCTTAAAATATAATTTTGTAATATACCTAAGTCTCCTTCATGGTATTGTATACACATCTAGCAATAGAGAGGAAGAGAGAGTGTAAAAGTGTTCAGATAAGTTAGATGGAGTTCAGCATTAATAACTGAAATATCAGTTAGCAATGGGTATGATAACATTTTAGTTTCTGGTTTATAATTATAATAATACCATTTTTCAAATTCTACTTGTTCACCAACCTCAGATGGGTAATTTTCTTGGATAACTGAGGAAATATCACCATATTTTGATTTTTATTTGGGCTTTTCATTATTATCAGTCTTCGTGGCAAATGCAGGTGAGTAGATCTTCCACCTAGGCTGCTAAATTTTCCTGATGATCTGAGGTAATGCTGAATCTGAAAGACTTTGAGTTACAGGAGCTCTGAATTAAGAACTGAAGGCCTTAAAGATTTAGCTTTTAACATAAGTGTTGGGCAACATTCAGTAATTACTTTTTAAGTTAAAAAGAACTTTATAATCTGTAAGCTGTCAGCTTTTCACACGTGTCAGTGCTTACAGAAACCTGGCACAGGTGGAACCAGATTCTCAGTTAACAGCATAATTAAAAAAAAAAAAGTACTCAAACATAAACCATTTTCAATATTTGTTTATTATTTCATTGCTTAAATCTTTTGGGTACAATATGTCATCTTGGAAATCTAATCTCTGGCTGTCTTCCATATTATATCCTCAGCTAAGGTCCAGTAAGATACTCATATAAGGCATTTGAGCATGTATGCTTCATAACTTGAAAGAAGTCACATTAAGTTGCCTTATCTCTAATATAAAAATACTACATGTTTTAGCTACACATACACTGCAAGTGCTTTAATGGCTAGGAGATTATAAGTTAATAAATTAATATAACACACAATTATATCAAACTGCCAGATTGCAAGCATTTTTTGCTTTACAGAATGTGATTTGAAATGCAGGTTTTATTTCGTCTCCACATATATTTATAGTGAAAATATAAACTATTTAATTTACTTTGTCTTTTCTGTGAATACCCTGGATATTATTTGGATTTGTACTTGCGTTTCCAATTTGTAAACAACTATGTCATTATGCAGATGTTGTTCAGTATGCCATGTTCATTTGTGTGTTATAAGTACACTTTGAGAGAGATAAATATGGAGTATTATTGGTATTCTTCTTTATGTTCTCACATACATGGATTTACATGTGCAGACTGTGCCCCTCAAAGCTCCCTGCCATCCTCACAAACTAGTAAATTAAATAACAAGTTTTTTAAGAGGAGGACAAACACCTCCCTGCCTGCTACTCAAGTAGCTGGTAGCCATGTGCAAATGGAAAGGGAGATTTAACCTACAAGCATTGAATAAAATCAGATTTCTATATTCAGCCAGGAGGAAGTATACAATGAATAAGCAGATTCAGACAATTTTACTAAGGGCTCAGCTTATTAAGAGATTATTCCTTCATAACTATGGGATGATAGTTTTAATAAACTGTGAATCTCCGTATAGGTTACTCTCTGATAAGAACTATATCCTCTTTCTATATGTCTTACTTTTGCTTCATATTTGCCTATTATTAGCTGTTATTTTATTTACCTGCAGATTTACCCCCAGTCAGGTACCTCAATATGCCACGTCATCCCCTTTATCAGCATACTCAGTGAGGATACCACAGGGTAGTTTTATTTGTGCAAAACCATGATACAGCAGCTGAATCAAACATAGTCACAAATAATAAAATACAAACATATGGATTACAGCTAGATTTGGCAAAAAATCTTACATTACCAGGAATTTATGCCAGAAGTAAAAATAAGGAGCTGGCATTCCCATAACCAGTTCCCATTGGTCTGTGTCAATTGTCATTTTTAGCCAGTACGTCATGAGAGGTGCAAGGCTTGCTAGAAAATCTGAAGATAAATACATTTGTAAGACTGATAAAAACAGCAGAGACTGCAATTTTTTCATATATAGCTTCTTTTAAAATTCATATGAACTTTGTAAGCACATGGAGTATCTCGCATGATGGTTTGGTACAGAATATACATTCAAATTTGGCCATCATATATGATTGGATTATTTTAAGGGGTGTTGTAAGTTAAAAATGTGGTGATGGTATCATATGATATCACTCAGTTCAAAAACTGAGGGAAAATTGCATTAATGTAGTATGTTAGCAAAAGGAGTTTTTAAATGTAATAATTTGGTTGTTTGTATAATGTAGTTCCATTGTAGTAGTTTCAATCTTACCTGCAACATAGTTTTGTATTTGGTGGCAATACATATAGTTTAACAATAAAATCAGTATCTATTAAAAAATAAATTAAAAAAGCATTTATGAAGAGGCTATCCAAAAATATTTGCAGCCAATTTTTTATCTTTTTTTCTGTTAGCAGCACATCAATCAAACATTTATTTACATGGATTTTTTTTTTCCAGTGAAACTGCATGTGCACCTCAGTCATTCTTGATTTTGCTCATTTTAGGCACGTTTTTTAAATGTTCTTCTTCAAGCTATTCTCAATTCAATTTGAAGTGAAAGGTTTCTGAGTTTGGGTAATTTACATATAAAAGCTTTACTGTACATTTTATAAAATGACTGTGTTCAGAAAACAGCCATTTCTATTTAACAATATTGTTATTCCACGAGCTGAGTTGCTTTCCTCACTGTCTTTCACTTTTACTAACAGTATTTGTTCTTGTCTTAATTTTAAATTGTTAGTGCCTGGAAATGTGTAACTTCCCCCTTCTCTCTGCTTCTATACTGAAGTGACTAGAGACCTCCTGTGATATGTGATGTAGGAAGATTAAAAATGTTTCTTTTGTCAAGGTAGAAGTGACATGTACACAATTCTTTTGAGACTCTCTTTTGTTTTATTTAAATAAGTGATAATTGTTGATGGCAATTTTGAACTAAAAAATCACTGCACTCTGTTCTGAATTTTAAAATGAGCTTTTGCATTGTATTGTTATCTCTAAATCCCTAGAAAGTCATTCCTGAACCCCTGAATAGTCTGTCATGTCTTGTTTTAGTGGAATATAGGAACATATGCAATATTTACAAATAGCATGCTTGTAAAGAGAGTCAGCTGAGGCTAGTTCAGATTGGGCCTTGAATCAGAATGAGATCTGACCATAGGAAGGTACACAGGGAAGTTTAATGTCATTAAAAGATGATGCTCTACTAGAAATCCAGGCATTTTAATTGTTCAGGAATTAGAGTACAAAGTTTCTCCAGTTGTGTTACAAACCAGTTTGTAATGGTTTCCTCTTCAATAGAGTAATTCATCCTTTTGAGGACAAAACCCATCTATTTTAAAGCAGATCCAGTTAGTGACTTAAGATTTAATATTCTGTTCTCAAGAAATATTGGGTATAAAGCTTTATTTCTTACATTAAGACTATTCATGGCTGTATCTTTTTCCTAGAGCAATAAGCAAATGCCAAATAATGTTTGCTGACAAATGAAAGATTTTCTGCTTTGCGGAGTTGTGCTTATCACCACTGCATTTATGCATAAACTTATGACAAATTTGAGCTGAAGGTTACTAGTGCTCAGGTAGTATTCAGCATGCTCAAATGCCATTTAGAGTAGGATAATCAGAAACACCACTTTATAGCTGTGTACCAGTTGCTGTAAATGCTTTGTGGATCACACACAGCTGCCAAAAGACTATTAAATATGAAGATTTTTGAGTCTAAAAGGATTTTAATAGGATTTGGACATATTCAGAGTCTTCAGAGTGATTATTTGTTTTGTTTTTTGAAATTAAAAGTGTATGAAATCAATTTTCCACTTTTTTGTCAGATTTCTTTTTCTAAATGAAACTTTACCAGTGTTCTGCATTTACACACTTAAGAAGAGCTAAGTGCAATTATCAGATGGAGTGATAATGTTTCCCTTAAACAAGGAGCAGCACTTTTCTGCATTAAAATCTCTCTACATGCAGGTTTCCCCATTAAAGTAGAAATTGTCCTTGCATGTTTTCAATCTATTCAACTACAGAGTAATTTATTTATTTGCTTCCACTTTTAAGGAGGGGATTGGGGTTTGGTATCAAGAGAAGTATGCTGAGAAGTGGAGACAGATGATATCAGTAATCTGCAATTTGTATCATTGCCTCTGAACACACCAACTATTCCTTCCTGTCTGATGGTAACCCTCTGCCCGAAAGAAACACAAACTTTCTGCTGTCTGTAATTCTATTGTCTTAGTTGCTGAAACAGCTTCTATATATTTTATTTTTTTCAGAGATACTGTAGTAGAGTAACAGAGGGCCTCATTAAGGGCATCTGTTATCTTAGTTCATATTTTATTCTGATTTTTAAGAGTGCTTCAACAGAAGGGATTAAGTGGGAAAAGAACAGACCATCTTCTTTTTTTACTGCTTTCTGTATCAATTGCTCCCAGTGTCAGAAATACCCCATGATTACTGCTGTGCAAAGCTTTGCAATATTGTTGGTGCAACCACATTTGGCAGTGATTCACAAGTCATTCCAAATACCATTTCACAGCAAATCCTAATGTAGCCTGAAGATAAAAAACACTGTAAACATTATACAGGGTGAGACTGCCTTTGTGCTGATAAATATTTCCTTAACATTTAGATGAAGATGCTGTGCTTGCTTTATTTAAATACAATTGTATTTAATTGTATTCTGTGAAAAAGACATACTGAGGGTAAGGAGACTGGCAAGTTATGGAGGATGGAGCAAAAAATTGTAAGTTTTGATAGGGATAGAGTATCCTATGAGACATTTTGCTTCCCTGAGCCTACCTGAAGTTTGCTGTGATGACATGTGACTGGTACTTGAATTACTCTGGACTTGGAAGTCTGTGGAAGACGTTTATGTTATTTTTATTATGATGCACATGTCCTACCAGGATATTGTGAGCTAAAACCATGGGGTTTATTGCAAAGACATTCTTGGAGGAAGAAATACTTTTATTTTTTTTTAAATATTGCATTGCAGCTAAATAGTGTTATCCCTTATTATCCCTGAAATGATTCTGGTATATCTGCAGGATGATTGTTGGATCAGGTATTCGTGTAAATAGTACTGGCACTGTGCACTGCAATGCAGAGAGCTGAAATAGAACCAAATGTTTGGAAGCTATAGGAAGAACCAAGCGTTAACTGCATTTTTGGCCACAGGGTTTCTCTCACAAGTACAGCTTTTGGTGTGCCTCTGGGGCTGAAGAAAGTGTAGACCATGATTCTGCTTGGAGGAGCTGATGGGTACATCTATATTTGGAACTCATAAGCTGTGATGTTGCAGTGTGGCTTAGCCTAAATACAGAATTGTTGAGCTTTTTGGTGTTGGTTTTTTTATGTTCCTTCCTCCCATAGCAGAAAAAGAAAGTTTTACATCTGACTGAAGGATGGTGGGAGGGAATGAAATGGAGAGTAGAGAGGCAAATCCCTATTTATAGCAGTACAAAGATAAATGAGTCATCTTTATTTTAGTGCTGGTTTAAGAAAATGTTGCAATTGTCTGGTATTATTGGTAACAAGTCTCTTCTTAGTGAAACCCACTTGATTTGGATGTGCAAGCCTCAGGACTACTCTTTCTTATCTGGTAGTTAATGCTGTGGCTAATATTTTACTGTCAACATTAATTAGATATTTGGGAGGGTGACTGGCACAGTGATCTGGTGCCCTCGTTTCCCCAGGGATAACAGATTAAAGCAGTGGACAACATAAGGGCAAAATGTCCCTCTCCTAGGGCCAACTCAAATACCTTATATAGAAAGACAGAAAGAAAGGGGCTGCAGCAAATCTTTTTTGAGAGTAGCATAGTGCAAGCTTTCTCCAGTGATGGGGTCTGGATTGTACCTAGTTGGCTTCCATAAAACTGATAATTTAAAATGTGCCTGTAGAAAGAAAACTGAACTGATTCTACAGAATTTCCTTTCACAGTCAGTTTATCCCATCTATCTTTTTTCCTTGTTTTTCCTTGTTTATAGTGGGAAATAGCAATACTAAAATATTTTATAAAACACTGCAAGTTAGAAACTCCATATATAATTAAGCTTATGTTGTTAATGATAATTTTAAGTATAGATTATAAAAAAATAGCTGTTTTCAGCCTTTTCAAATGGAATGCTTGTCAAATTCCCTATTTAGTGAGTAGAAATATTCTATTTGTGCTCTAAAATCATTACTATAGGGAGGTTTCAGAAATTGCTGGCAGTCTTATTCCTGTCCATAGGATTTAATTGTGCCTATTTAGTTTTAATACCTAACAGATAAATAATAGTTAAGAATTACTCTATTCAAATTTGTTTCACTGCCCCATTACACTACAGTGATGCTGTCACTGCTCTTGATGTTCCCTTCCACTGTCCAAACCTAATTTTGTAAATTTTAACTAAAATTATAAGGTAATAAATCTTAGCTACCAGACACCTGAGCAGGTTAAATTACCCAATGGAGAAGTTGCTTATTTGCATCATGTCCAGGACATGAGGACCCAAGTCCAAGAAAAGCTAATTTTAATATATAGCATGATATCTATGCCTTTGTGGTCCTGGCAGGCACATTAGAAAATAAGTTCTTTTCTAGAGTTATGGCTATGAGCAAGACCATACAGGGATAGTTTCTTTTAAAATGTCATTCCTTATATTTATATACTACCCCCAGATTTGTATCCTCATTCACTGAATCTACAGGGCTGATGATCCTTTATCACCAGTAATAGGGCTGGTTTGAAAATGCCCACAGTTTCTGTTAGCTGCTGCTATCAATCAGGATATCTTGTTTCTGTCAAACTGTATTCATTACAAGTTGCAAACTGTGAAAGAAACTTGCATGAGGGAAATTGCAAATTTGGGGAACACTAAATAAAATCTACTTTTTTTTTCTTCCCCTTGCTTTGCTTTAAAACTAAGATATCTTAATTTTCATTTACGTGATGTTTAATGTAATTGACTTGCTTGTGAGAAACCTAATATGAACTAATAAAACTAATAAAATGCTTAAGTCCTCATCTGTTTTCAGCAGATATTTTGCAATAGGAATATCTCATCTGTGGAAGGACAGTGTATATATTTGGCACATTTAAAAAATGATTAATCATGATTATGGGCAAATTAATTGTGGATACACAAAGACTGAAGTAGGTGCTGAGCACAGATATTCTCAGAAAACCTAGGCATGCAACTGATGAAAAAAGGCAGGAGGGAGAGGATTGTGTTAAATATGAAAAGATAGTCTAAATACATGTTCTTAAAGATGTTTGCTGCAGCACTGCTAGCGTACTTTCTAAAAGCTATGAGATCTCTTAATGAAAAGCCATATTTAGGATCTAGATATTCTTCAGACCTCTCTCCACTGGAGGGATTTGAGCAAAATTCCTGTAGTTTTTCTAGAAAAGGTCCCTGGAAAGCCTTGCAAGATATTTACAGTAATAATCTGATAAGTTCTTTGCAGAAACTGCTTCCTACAAACAGCTCTGCAATTATTCTTGCAAGGTACTAACCATGCAGGACTGGCCTTTTCTAAGGTCACCTTTGGTTGCGCTTAATGGAACAACTGACTTGAAGTATAGGAAGGTGAAACCACTGTTATCACATGTAATAAATTTTAATTCAGTTACCCAAATAAACATTGAAGCTTGTATTTTAATGCTTATGCTCTCTTTTTTTTTTAGTTATGTGTGCTTTAAAAATATAGTTGACATGAGAAATATTTTTCTACTGCAAACAAGTAAAACAAAATGAGGAAAATATTATTTTCATTTGTTTTGGTGGGGTTTTTGTTGGGTTTTTTTCCCTAGTTTCTAGAGCAATTGAAAAAAGGATACTCACCATTTTAAATGTCTTGCAGTAATTTTGTTAACTACCTCTAGCCAAGAAACAGTTAAAAAAGTGTTCTAGCATCCCTTCATTTTTGGTACAAAGTAAAGGCTGACATTAATTTATTGAGGTAGCGCTGTGAATAAAACTATTTGTGTAGGATTTGTGTATGGAAATAAAAATGAAAAAGAGAGCTCTTAATTCTTGAGCTTTGGAGGATAGTGTGGCTTTCTGTATTCTTGCTGTTGTTCAGCGCATTGTTTGTAAAAGTGAGTCATTGAGAGATTAATGGGAGTGGACTCAAGATTCCCTGGTGTCTGATTTGAAGTCCAACATGCAGATGTGGTAAATGACATATTCTCCTTCCAAGGGGAAGTTATTTATATCATCTTCATGTACCTACTTTGAAAGGAGTTTCGAAAATCATTTCAAGTTGTGGGACACATTTATGCCTGATTTAATCTAAATATATTTGGGCTTAGTCGGTATCCCTACAGTGAGACCTGCAAAACAAAACTGAGCTGCAAAGGGAAGAGATGGTGATGATGATTCAGCATGTGGGATTGCTCTGACCAGGCCGCTAAGAAAGTGATGCTCAGAAGTGGGAGGGTGGACAGGGAACAAAGGATATTAAAGCTTTAAATGCCTGCTGGGGAATGGGCTATGCTTTTGATGGTATTAAGTTACAGCTGAATTTCCGTATAGGTAATGGCGGTTACTTATGCTAAGAGTTTTCATTCTCTGGTCTGTGCCACAAGTATTTCAGGGGAGAAATTGCTAAAATGCTGTTCAAACTGAGAAGACTTTGAAACAGTGAGACTTCTTTATATCTGAGGGGAGGACAGGAATGAGAAAGGTAAAGAAACCCGCACTGTAGAGAAAGCGTGTGAGTTTAGAACCTAATTATACTCCCATTGAATCAAAAAACAAGAAATCCTATTGATTTTAAAGGTAGTATGATTTGGAAACATTTCTTCTCCTCAGACTGCACTAGCTAGTGCATACTTTTCTCTTTTAAACCTATTCATTTGTTTAAACCTTTATTGGAGGATAGAGCTCTTGTAGCTGGCAGAAAAGGGGGAGGAGAGAAGCTGGCTTTTTTATCACACAATTCAAATAAAAAAGTAAACCAAACCATCACAAATGCATTCAGAATTGCAGAAAAACCTATTATTAAGAAATTAAGTGGTTTGCTTTCCTATTCTAACCAGCTGTTTTTGTAGCTTTGACATTCGTAGGTTTGTTGTTTTCTCCAGTAAAGCAAGACAAGAAAACTTATGGAGTCCTTACTTGCAATTTTGTGTGTTGAAACTGGGCTTCACAGGGGTGTTGTTGTTTGCTTTGGTTTTGCTTGTATTTAGCATTTAGCTTTTAAAAGCCCTTCATGGCTGAAGAGTTTTTATTGTAAACATAAAACATTAATTCAAACATTAAACATTTTACAGCTGCTTTTTAGTACATAAATTTTCACAGACACTCAAAGACAGTAATTTTTGTTTTAATATTTGCCTTTTCCTAACTGCTCTGAAACTGTATAAAGAGGTGAGAAAAACAGAATACTGATAGAATACTTTATGTTCAGATCTTCAAGCTCTAAAAACAACATTCTTAACACAGGGGAGAATTCCTATTAAGGGATAAATATTAGTTCTGCCAAAAAAAGCAAACATTCCTGCAGTTGGGATTTGGGGGGGAAGAGAAAAGGAGGGCACAAAGGTACTTTTTTTTTCTCACTTGTTTTTTCTCCTTTAAACTGTTTCTCAGCAAATCAAAACTGAAAAAGAAAAAAAAAGTCAGAAGAACAGCAAGTCAATCTGCTCACAGAATACAGCAGCACAATCATTACTCTTCATGTGGTATGTTCTTCAAAACAGGGCTTTTAGAAAACCTTTCTCCAAGGCCCAGGACAATAATAACAAAGAAATAAATAGAAATCATACAACAGTGCTAATGGTTGGAGTTTTGTGGCAATACAGAAAACAGGGTTCAGAATCCATGGCTATAGGTTGCCCTGCTCTGACCGGAGGTGGTTGGTTCATGAAAGGAGTGTTCTTAATTCTCAGCCATGTAAATTGGAGAAGCTTCATTGATTTCAAATGGGTCTGCATGAAGTTGTAACAGATCAGTTGTATGCAGTGAATAGCTTTCTAACATATTTTCTGTAGCAATACTGGTAGGAATTTAAATTCAGCACAGATCTGCTCAGGGGGAGCTACAGTCAAAGGGCATTTGATGTTATTTCGAACTTTCATAGTAAATAGTGGAAGAATGAGTCTGGGAGGTGATATCTCTGTGTGCAGCAGTGTTTGCTAAGTTAGAGTGATTGGTAGTTTTTGTGTTATAACAATGCCATCGAATGTTTATAAAAAATAAGTAGCTACAGGTTCTGGCTAGATTACAGGTATTGGTCTCTGGTTATAATAAATGCCAAGAATGGAAACAAAGAGAGGATGTGTTGTTATAAGCAATGTTGAAAAAGAACCATACAGGTTTATCTTACTGTAAATGTCCAAATTAGAACTAGAAAACTAGTCAGCTAGCAGAACTAGAAGGCAGACACCTTTGTTTCCAAAAGTACTTGAGTTGAAGAGACAACACAGTTAAGACAGTTCTGCTGGTTAGGAGAAGCATTAACTGAGAGAGTGCTGTGCAAATGACATGTCAGTTGAGTCTTGCTTAGAAATGTACACTTGTCCCATCACCAGTTTGGATGTGTTGGAATAGTGGGGAGCATTTGATATTTTTTTCAGGTCTTTTCTAAACTTCTGGCTTTTTCTTTGTTGGAATATTAGCAGAGTGGCTGATATTACCCTACAAAAAAAACCAGCAAACTCAATGTCATCAGCAATCAGTCAGTTTGAATTAAAAAATCTAAACATACTCAAACTGACTATAAGGATATTTTATATGTATGCTTAATGTCCATTTGAATTTCATTTAATGGTGTTATTAAAAATCTCCATGCAGATAACTTTTTGTGATGCAGTATATAAGTACGATAGAGAGGCATCTTCAGTATAATATTATCCAGTTTGCTGGATAAGGTGCTGAACAAATGCAGTTTGTTTTTCTCCATGTTACTGAATTGGACTTTACAGGTATGGAGAAAAACCAAAATCAACAAATTCAGAAGAGAACAGAGTTGCTTACTTGTTTCAACTTCAAATACTGGAAAGTCTGAAGATTCCAGGGACCACTGAACTGTGTGCTTCATTGACATTGTTTGTTATTATGTGTGTATTTGTGTTACAGAATCATAACAAGTCAGTCCAGCACTGTTTGGCAATAAGCAGCAAAAGCTCACAAACTGTTGGTTTGCTTGGGCTGGAAGGATCTGTAGATGAAAATGGCTGGCAAAGGTGTTTAGTGTATGTTCACCAGAGTTCTTTTAGAAACAGTACTAACTCAACAAAAAGCTAAGTAATATGATAATACATCTACTGATTTTTTTTTTGGTATTAAAAATAATAATCTGAGAAAATGTGGTACTGGTGCTGTGTTGGATCAGTTTGGGGAGGGTGCTGGCTCAGTTTTCTTTAGCTGCTAAATAGCACACATAATCCTCCACTGATTGTTTTTTAAGTCCCTATTTCTCTCTTTTTCCAAAGTTCAAAGTAAAGTTATAATCAGCATTCAGTTGCCCAAATTCTACCCAAAATGCAGCCATGGTAGTGCTCTCCTGTCTGCCTGGTCAGGCTCATGCTGATGCAGGTCTTCTGATACTCACCATTCCTTTTTCAATACCATAGGAAAGCCATGGCAATGATTTCCTTTTCCATATTTTGCCCCTGTGCCATTTAAGAATCATGAGCAACAGTTGCTAATTTCTCTACTTGTCTTTCAAGCTTGAGTAACTAACTCCAATATCTGGAAATAGCTGCACAGGAAGCATTATCCATAAGGACAGGTGGCTCGAGCATGGATTAATCACCATTGCAGTTTTATTCCATGGAGGGATAAACAGAACTGCACACTGCAGCTAGGTTCCCAGCAGCAGCACAGGTCAGGGAGGTGACGCGTGTTTTGTAGAAGTACCAAGTCAAACACCCTGGTCATGTTGCTCTCTGCAAGACATCTCAATTTCTGGCCACATCTCTTGCAGATTCTCTATGTTAGTGGTAGTGGACAATACTTCAAAGATTAAAAAGCAAACAAGCAAACAAACAAAACAAACATGAGATAAACAGTTTTTTTTTCCTGTCTGGAATGGCTCTGGAGTTAATAACCGGGACAAGTATTTCATGAAAACACATAAAAATAAAATGAGTAAATGATCAAAAGAAACATAGGCTCCAAACAAAAAAAAATGCAAACTGAAAATGGAAATCTTCAGACTTTCAAGGAATTTATTTCAAGCACTGTTTTTCATAGCTATAGGACACAGATGTACATACAAAATTTGTACATGTAAACACAGATGCCAGCCTAGTAGAAAATCTTTTCAGTGAGGGGAGGTGATACGAAGAGAGGAAAATACGATGGTAGGAAATCCTACAACCACAGAATAAAGCTTCCCTACACTTAAGAAGTCATTTGAGCTAAAAATACCTTACAACAAAGTTGTAGGAAACCTTATTTTAAATTGCCTTTCCTATAAAATTTGTTTTCATACATGTATGTTTCTTTGTACATATCCATGCATATACGTTGTCTGTGCACATAAATGCGTATGTACAATGCATGCACATATGATGTGCACAGATTTATTTTAAGTTGACATTGTTGCATTAATATAGCATGCAACTGGCTAGAGATAGATAATATAATTGGTTTACAGAATAAGTGGAAATGTTATTTCACATGTGCTATTTCAGAGCATTTAAATCACAAGCTTCATTAATTGTGTGTACAAAAACTGTGCATAGCCACATCATAAATACACGTACACAGTGGGAATTGCAGGTGAGTTGTTATCAGTACTTGATATTAATACTTACAGCTTCAAGAACTAAAATCATTAAGTTCCCAACGTTTTCAGTAGGTTTAAACAGGTGCCAAATACTGCGTACAATCTGCTCTCAACTCGCCGTGCAGGGACTGTCCAGAGGCATAGAAATGTTAGTGGTTTTTTTTTTAAACATCCTTTTCTCTGCTGCCTTGAGAGCAGTGTCTGCTGTTTTTATTGCTTATCATTGTAAGGTTAAAGTGCTTGTATTTCCTCTAATTAGTTTGTACTAGTCCATTAATAGTCTAGGTCAGGAAAGATTAAGAACTCTTGTAAAAGAAAAGCCCTGCAATCTCCAGTAACTCTGATCAGCTGTTTTTTATTAATCTGCCTTAATTTCCTTGGCTCCTTTTCTCTAGTAGTTTGACAGAGACACTGAGTTCTTGAAGTATTTGTTGGTTTTACTTGAGCGGCACCTTTTGACTTGCAGACAGCCAGCACGTCCCTCCTTGCCAGAGCTAGTTCTGTGTTGGTCAAACTTGTGGTCTACATGAAAAGTTTCTTTCTGCTACTAACACCAGCAGCCTCCCTTTGTGGTTTGTGGTAGGTGAATATTTTTTGACCTCATAAACTTTGCTTCTGTGTCTGTGTGTAATGGTTCTTTAACAGCTAATACACATTGAAAAAGCTGAGGTCCCAAATAGTGGTGTCCTTTTGTGACAAAAGCAAGCACAAATAACTGCTCTTCTTTTGATTAAGCTGTTGCTTTACTTATGGTTTGGATTTAAAATTTCTTTTCCAGACAATAATTTGAAAAGTTATAGAAATTTGTGGTGATTTATGTCTGAGTCAGTTGTTAAATTAAGGTGAGAGGCAGGTGGTGAAATTTGATATTTGTTATAAACCTGTAACTTCACAAAAGCTTCCCATACAGAATGTCACTGTCCAAAGAGGGCAGACTTCTCATACAGCACTCCTCAATAAATAATACATAAATAAATAAAGGAATATAAAAAAGAATAAATAAAAAAACATTTTGGTAGAAAACAAAGGCACAAATGGAAGACAGTAAAATTAAATAAGTAGTAGTATACACTCAGCAGTATTGGTTGTAATACATGTTAAACCTTGTAATTTTAGCTACTTACTGCTCAAAGTTACATTTCATGGTTCCAGTTTGGCATGCTCTGAGGTTGGCAGTTTTACAGGCAAAATTATGTATATACAGACATCTATTTATACACACACACACACACACACCCATATATCCATTCTAAACTGCTGAAAGTTCAGATGAAAAAAACTTCATGGGTGGCTCCATTGCTTATAACAATTCTTTGGATTTTTTAAACTGAATATTTCAATATTCTCTTGTATTTCCTCTGTGGCCAGGCTTAAACTTTGTAATTCTTGGCATTCATATTTCATACGTACATCCTTTGTTTATTTTACATTAGTGCAAATACTGCACCATTCTTTTGCCTTTATAGTATTTCTATTGTGCCTTTATTATTGCATACAATAAATGTAATGAAAGCACAGTTATGTTTAATTTTATCCAGCTGAAAAGTAAGGCAAGTATGTAAAGGGAAGATTATCCTTTCTAATCTTGAATTTCTTCCAGTATATTCTGTGGCAATGGACTTAATTTATTTACTTGGATTGTATTCAGGTACTATGTAAGTGATAAGTGTTTTTATACTTGAGTAGGTCTTTTTTACACTGACAGTGAAATACTTAGTTTTACAAAATGCTGATAGATCTGTTATAAAAATGAAATGGTAAATTTCAATGTACTAAACTGAATTTACTATACTTTTGGTCTATTTCCAGGAAAAAATAATTTAGATGACTTTCAGTGTTTACAGGGTGAAGATCTAGCTTACCATGTCTACAGCAAAATTCTTCTGGATGAAGCAGAGTCATGATATTACCTCTGGGGTTTTTGCCTTCTTGTTAACCATTAGAAGGTAGTTTGTAGCTGAACAATACTAGGTTTTGCTCCTAAAAGAATTATTTTTGTTGAGAGCTAGTAAAACTGCATCAATACAAAAGGTCTTTGTGGGGTGTTTGTATAAAATAGAGTTTATGACTTTGGTTTTCTCCTTCCTCCAAAAGGAAATTTTTGGAAATCATCACGTATAATAATTCCTCGCTTATATGAGTGTCCTGGGTTCAGCAGTAGCAGTTGTTTTTCTCCTTCTTGGTGCAGTGCTGTGTTTTTGACCTTCAGCCTGGGAATAGCACTGATAACACCGATGATTTTAGCTGCTACTTAGTAATGTTTAATCTGACCAAGGACTTTCCGAGTCTCTTGCTCTGCCAGGGAGGAGGGGAAGCTGGGAGGAAGCAGTGACAGGACACCTGACCCAAACTACCCAAAGAGGTATTCCATACCACAGCACATCATGCCCACTATATAAACTGGGAGCAGTTACCCGGAAGGGCTAGATCACGGCTCAGTTGGGCTGGGTGCAGGTTGGCGGGTGGTGAGCTGTTGTATTCTCCTTCCTTGTTATTTCCCTTATCATTACTATTATTGGTGGTAGTTGCAGTGGTTTGTGTTATACCTTAGTTACTGGACTGTTCTTATCTCAACCCATGGGAGTTAGATTCTTTTGATTCTCCTCCCCATCCCTCTGGGAGCGGGGGAAGGAAAGGGGGGAGTGAGCGAACAGCTGCATGGTTTCTGAGTGACGGGCTGGTCTTAAACCATGACAGAGAGACAACAAAGATTTCTCAAGTGGAAGGAAAATGCAATAGCTTGCTTTGTTTGACCAGTTTCTCTCAATTGGATTCAGGAATTGATAACCTCTTTGGTCTGTTAAATAACAAAAACATCAGTGTGATAATCAGATGAAAATTGGCCCTTCAGGAAAATAATAAATTCTGTGGCTCTGTGCTAGGGAATGTGGTTGGCACACTGCTGAGATCATGTGATCTTCATCTAGTGAATATTTATCCCATCGTGGACATCTTAGATAAGAGGGATTCTGTTTAACTATTCCCAAAGAAGAAAATGTAAACTGTTGTTTGCACACAACCAAAACATGTAAAAATATTTTCTTAAATATTTTAGTGTAATCTCTGCACAGTATTTATACAGAAAAAAAGAAACCAACAAATGCAAAGACTACTTTATCTGGCTTTGGGTCTTCTTGCTTTCATTGACTTATAACTTACAGGCTGCAGGGGTGGGTTTAGAGTTTATAATAGTTTGCAGGTGGTTCTCCCTGTTTTTCTTTCTTTCGCTGTCTTTTTGTTTGTTTAAAGGAAATCACAGTGGTATGAGTAGAGTTGAAGCTTGTGAATTTAACAGAATGGTTTATCCTGGCAAGGTAGGAAGGAAAGAAAAGGGAAGAGAAACAAAAAGAAAATACAAAGATCGAATTATAGGTTCTATTAATTAAGGATAGCAAGTAATTTATATCTGAATTCAGTTATGCAATTCTAGTGAGAATAGCATTGAAAATTTACAGATGGGAAAACATTTTCTTAGGTAAGATTAAAATTTTAGTTCCAAGATAAACTTGATTTTAGTTCCAAGATAAACTTAATTTTGACCTTATTTTTGTGTGAAAATCTATTTTCTTCACCATGTCTGTGTGTTAGCGAAACATGTCCAGCAGAGTTTGCCTAAATTTTATACATGTAAGTCAGTCTGATTTTGATGTGTGGGATTTATTTTTTTTATAGATGATTGTATATCCAACATTCTTTGAGCTGATAAAGATCCTATTGTTTTGCCAAATGTTTATTTCTGTTAACTCTGAACTTTCTATATTCTACTGATTATTTCTTAGGAGTTAATCATGTGTTATGTTAGTAAATCAATGGATGTATTCTTTCCATCTTAGACGTATCCCTGAGTCTGAATTTAGTTCCAGGCCTCCAGAAATATTAAACTGGGGCCACTTCTGTGATTATGAGTTATCTCTTGCTCTGGCATGGGCAGTGGCATTACTTTGCAGCCACCTTCCACCAGTTCTGTGTAGCAATGTCACTGTTTGCAGAATTTGGTTCTTAGTTTCATTTTCAGTAGGTGTCTTCTTCACCCAATTATCAGTGTGTTCTCATATCACTGCAGGGATGGTTTGTGTCTGGGGAAGAAAACACCAGTACATTGGATACCCAAGAGAAGTTCTATGAACTTTTCTTGCACTTTCTCCATCTTTTCCTTCCTTATTTCCACCAGAACACAACTGGGTGAACTGCATTTGACTGTTGACTACTTTTGTGCGATCCTCACTCCCAACAAGTCCCATCTGTGTTGCTCCCTGATTTAACAGGAAGGTTCACTTAAGAGCAGGGCAAAGTATTTTTCTCACTCTGCAACCTGATGACTCAAATACATCCATGTTTCATGTTTTATCATGTTACATAAATAATCTTATCTACCCTTGCCATATTTCTGTTAGCTACATCATTGCTAAATTTTGTAACAATACGCCCTTTGCAGTAAAATGTCACCAAAAAGTTATATACTGTAATAATTTTCATCTGTTTCATAAAGACAGACAATTTTTAAGATTCATGTTCATTTTATCATTGAAATCCGAGTCTTCCTACATTAATTTATAATGAAACCTCATGCTCCCTTCTACATTGTTCACTAATTTTCTGTCTTCTTGATGTGTGTTAAAATAAACTATAGATATAAAGGGCACGTTATATGCCTGACACTGTTGAGTTAAATAGAACATACTTCTGTAACTCATCCCTGTAGTCTGCCCTGGTCTTTGTTTCGCAGTGAAAATCCTTGAAACCTGACTGCAAAAGGTGGGCTGCATTTACCACACAGATGATTCAACATGTTTCTTCATTTCTGCCTCCAGATAACCTGTATAACAGGAATTTCCAGAAGCTGGCCTGCAGCCCACAAAGCTTTTGAATGTAGGCTGCAGAAACATTTTTGAAGCTGGATATAAAAATATTTCACTGCAGCTGAATATTATTATGTGGTGTCCAAATCAAAATCAATGTTGAAAAAGAAAGGATGGTACAGGTTAAGAACATAACATGAAAACCGATACAAAGGACGTGAACCGAGGTGTACCTCGTTTATTATCCTACCTGACAACAGTGAGTACCAGCTGCATTTGCAAACAGTGGAGGTCCGTCAGAGACTCACAGGGAGATAATCTGTCCTGGAGCACTGGCTTGCATCTGTAATACAGTTAGAGACTGATTTAAGTCATGAAGCAAGGTGTTCAGTGTATTTCCAATTGTTTTCGTTAGCAGCGATAAACCTATTTGAGCTGACTGCTACAGTACAATATTACTGGAAAAATGTCACATTTGTGGACTTTCCAAATACTGGATGATGTTTTCTGCTCTGAGGCAGTCTAGGGGAAATAGCTCTGATATACTTGGAATGGAAGGGAATTGCATTTGAATGTTGCCCAGTGCAAATAATAGTGGGGAGGAAGGTAAAGCTTCAGAGGTCCCCTGGTAAATTAATTTTCCCTAATTACATTTCATGGCAGGAAACACAGATATTAGAAGTGCTTGTTGAAATAATGCAGTATTTAAATTGTGATTAATCCATAGGTCAGGCAAGAACTGTTCAATAAGTGTCTCTAGAAAGAAAGCTCTGTTTTGAAAGGAAAAATAAAGTGGGCAAACATCCACTTACCATATACAGGTAAATTATTTTAAATGCTAGTTGGAATGGCAGATTATAGATAAATTAAGCCAGTAGCTATAAAATTACCAAAATGTAGAGCACCATCACTAACATCTTTCAAGAGGTCTTAAACAGAATGACTTATTAACTTAGTTTTCTTCCCTCCTTCTTAGGAAACCTTTTTAATTTAAGCAATCCTTTGCTAAATGCATGTTAGTAGCAGGACAAATAATTATACATAATACAAGTGCCACAAAAATATTTATATTGTGGTGGGGTGATTGTTCATTCTAGAATAGGGTTAATTAGAAAGATGTTATTTTATTCAAATTTTGCCAGTAACTATTGGTAAAGCATTTTCATTTCACTGTGGTAAAAGCGTGTTCCCCTTCTAAAGCCACTTTTCCTTTAGCTCTTCCATAACCCTCCCCAGCTTCCCCAAGGAGACCAAAGAATACTCAGATGCACATAACATTTTAGTATCGTCCCTGTTTGTTGGATTGTAGTTCTAAGAGCTGGAACTCCCATGTATCAGTTCTCACCTCTGTCCTTTGTGTAGCTTTTACTCTCACCTCTGTCTTTGTACCTTTTACTTAGCTGCTCAGAAACAGTAAGTCTCACAGATGAGAACTGAACTTTATGGGCACTACACAAAGCTCAAAGAACAGGACAGTTATTTCTAACCATTCATATACAGTATTCTCTCCGTCTTTTTATTTTTCTCCTTATCTCTTTTTCTCCTTGCTTGCCTGTCTTCTCAGAGCATAACCTGTGGAAAGAAGGTTCATTGGGTAAAGATTTTCTGCTTCTATCCATGTACCTGTAACATTTTATATGATTTAAGTATCTGCCTCTCTATGTTCTGTTATGAGATTCATGTCTTTTCAGTTCTTCTGTCTGGGCATGCCCTGTCTGCTAGTCTTTTCTGTTGCTGTCATGCTCCTTCCCCCTGCTTCTGTCATCTACCTATTCTCTTTTTTCCATCACTTTAGAATTATTGATTCTCTTGGGTACCATACCTCCACACTGCTGTTGTTTTAGTTCTAGTCCAGCATGCAGCCGCTTACATCCTCTTTTGGGAAAAGCAACACATTACAGAAAGCGAAGTAAGCTGAAAATTATGAGTTTGGAGGCCCACTTGTAAGAGATGCAAACCTGTAACATTCACACTGATGCCATTAGAAGTTGTGGATGCTCATGCTGACCATCTTCTAGGATTAGTCTGGTATAAAATTAAACTGAAAATAACAAACTCATACCAAAATGGAGTCAATACCCACCCATCTTCTGCATGATTTCAACTATTAAATAATTACAAAAGACCTAATATAAATTATTAATTTTTGGCAGACTGCCTTCCAACTCAGAATCATTGCTAGAAGACACACTTAGGCAGATGGCAGTTGTCATTTTCTTTTCCTTGTGCCAGAGTGCAGTGTGAGTGTGCCACACACACCTGCATGTATGACATGTCTCTGCCACACACACCTCCATTCCATACACCTGTAGAATAGACAGTTAAGGCTATTTCTAAGCATCTCTTTACTGTATAACAAGTGGCATGGAGAATGTTTGTGCATTTTAATGACATTTTTAGTTATTTGCCAGCTCTTTTAGCCTATCTGGAAAACATATTTCAGGTTTGCAAAGGTGGGTTTCTTTGCTGGCATATAGTGTGCTGTTTATACAGGCTATTCTTGTTACAGAGCAAATATCAGGTTCAATGCCCAGAGTTCTGAACAGTGTAAAGTTCTGTGGAATTTGCAGCTGAGCTGAGTTTCCAGTTCTCTGTCCTCATTAATTTGGAGTAATATACAATGGCAATAGTATTGTAAACAGGATAGTTATGGATGTTTCAAAACTCTTTCTGGAAAATATGCCTTAGTCCTATGAGAGTGATTGCACTGAAGACAAAAGAAAAAAAAAAAACGGATAAAATACAGTGATCTGTGTTATATAGCTTGAATTTAGAAAACTATATGCTCCCTTTCAGTCTCATAATTGGGTAAGAAGGCATTTTACTTTCCAGGAGCCAATATAATATTTTTTTTTTCGGCACAGATTTTTAGCAGAATTTTTCTAAAGCCACATTTCAAAATGCAAATCATTTTGAAAGCTGAGTTCTGCTGCATAGGCTTTGGCTTACAGCACCTGTTGTTTCTTAGAAGATGTAAGTAGTGGATAAAGCAAAAAGGATGAAGCAAAGGAAACCAGAGTTCTCTGTGACCTCTGGGTGACTTCACAGATGTAAATAAGCTGCTTGGGATTTACGTCATCACAGATGAGAACAGAGCTTCCCCCTTGGGGTACATGAAGGGGGCTCTGTGACTTGTTCTTGGCCTCTAGCAAGCAGAGATTGGAAGGGAACAGCTACAGCCCTGATGAAAATATATGCGTGAAAGAATTTAACTGATAGGTGAAAATGCAGATTATTGTTCTGATAGGAATGGTAGAAGTATTTTACTGGTTTTGGGGCTAAGACCTTTATTCTAAGGCTTAAGCTGCTGGGTTTGAAAGAAAGAATCTCAAAAGGTCTGAAGGATGGTGATGAATGATCTAATTAAAGAGACATAGTTGGTGTACTTTAACATTGTCTCCCTGCCCCCATTCAACAGAGAAGATTCTCTGAAGTTATGAAAGCATGATTCCTTTTTTGTTAGCAAGACGCTGTTATACATTTGGCACCCTCTGAAGGGCAAAATATTTGGTAAATGTACTTTGCATCACCCAAACTCTGTCATTCAAACACCTCTTGTGAAATTCACATGAAGGAGTGAGAAAGACTTGGTTTCCCAGTTAGGACTGAAAAACAAGGATTTTACCAACAGTTCTGTAACAATTAAAGGTGCTCCGTAGAACAGGCAATGTCATGTTGCTGGTGTTTTACTTGGCTTTGTGGAACAGCCACCTTCTGCCACCTCAGCTGTATTTATTCACCTTTAATTAGAACCTGCATACTCATTGTGAAGAAAATAGGGCAGGAAAAATTCAATGTATTTGTGTGGCACTCATTTTATTCCAGAAGTTGAATTTCTTCACTGAATCCCATCTTTAAATATATCTTTCTATTGTACAGGTTTGAATACGTAAATGGGGAAACCTCTTTGACCTATATAAACTAGGAATTATATTTCAAAGATATTTAAATAATATCTCAAAGTGCCATCCATCTATCCTTATTAATGAACGAACAGCCAAGAAATGATTTTTAACATCTAAGTATTTGAATAAATTGCTAAGCAGTTAAGCTTACCTGCTATGTTGAGTATAGTGGCTTATTTTCCATGTGGTAATAAATGAAGGTGATTTAATCATAATCAGTAAATGACCTGCAAAATTTCATTTTGGAGTGAAGCTTTTTTAACCTATTGAAACGTAAAAGTACATTTAAGGTAGGTAAACTTTTCCTCCTCATTTAAGGCTTCTTGAATGGGCTGAAATCTTGATTCCCTGAGTCTCAGTTTAGAGATCCATTGACATCTTAGTTCTAAAATGTCTTTAAAATGTAGGCTTTAATGTAAACAGAATAAAAGCCTTAGAAATAGAAGTCTACGCACACTTACTTCTTAATCTTATGATCCCAAAGCTGATACCCTGGGGGCATACTTCAGGGAGCAAATATCAAGGAAAACCTGTGATTTGTTCAGCAACATGAACATGCTTGTTACAGGCTTACAGTTGCTTATGCTGAATGAAACTAGATGAAAGAGTGTGAGGAAGGAGGGTGTGTAGTGTGGCACTTGCACAAATAGCTGTTCCCAAAAGTGGGTAGTTGTACCTGTTCATTTATCTGGAATTTCTTGCCGTGTTGAAATGCCCAGAGAAGGCCCCAGAGGTGCTGTAACCTGCTGTCAACTGGAAGAGTGAAAATTGTCAGGCAAATTCTGCCCCAGTGGGCAGTTTGGGTGATGACAAGTGGTTCCTTTTTTGCCCTGGTGCAATACCAGCTGTACGCAGCCCTCAGTGCTGCAGGACATGGGCTTCCTAACTGCAAGCATTTGTTTTCCTTATTTTGTGAGTTTTATGTTTCAGAAGGGAGAAATGAAGCTGGCCAGTTTCATCAAAATATTTGCTGTCCAGTTCTCCAACAATGTATTGTCAATGTATCTCAGCATTTCTTATCATGCAGCTCTGTTTCTTCCCCATCTGTTATTCCAAGAAGACCCTGAAGCCGTGCATAAGAAATACATTCAGATAAAGATGGACAGTTATATTCTGGTGTCTGACCTGTGAATGCTGCACAGAAGAGCTCAGAGACATTAAATTAATTGTTCTTGTTTTCTGGCACTCTGTTACTCTCGCTCAGCCCAGCCCAGTATGTGTAGTTATTTTAATAAAACATGATTGCAGCTTTTCAGCCTTTTGACTAACATGAAGTGTCATATCAGCTTAACAGCTGATGCATCTTCAGTCTGAAAAATATATCATGCGGGGGGAATTGAATTCAGATTTTAATGGGTCTTTTGCATCTCTGAGTTCTGTTCTCTTGAGATCTTATTTTACACTGTTTTATTTGAGTGGAATCTTTCCATGTAGTTCAGTAATTTAATCACCTAGTTTCTGTTAATTAAGGCATCTTAACTAATTTGATAGCTTATGAATTCTAAATCAGAAATGCCTAGGCAGACCGTCTTTTTGTTATCCTTATCAATAATATGATACTTAAGCTTTTGTGGCAACAACACGATGTGCAGAGTTTTTCATTCCCCTCTGTCTTCTGTTAGTGCTCCATATGGTAACATTTAAGTGCGTTTCTCAGGCAAAGACTGTTGTTGTTCACCAGACTAGTCCCTTCAGGTGCTGGTCTCCATCTGTGGATTAATTCACTTCCATCATTCTTGCCACTGATACTGGAAACAGCTGTTGCCTTTTCCTTAGTGGCATGCAGGTCAGGAGATGACCTTAATGAATGAGCAAGCAAGAACGTCTATCTACTGCCTGCCTGTCTGTCTGCCTTCATTTTGCTAGAGCACTATAGTATAAACTGACCAATTCTTCTACATGTCCCTTATCCTGGTAAAGGTTAGGGTTTTTTTTCATTGTAACGATTGTAGTACAGATAATAAATGAACACCCCCAGTGGAAAGTGGATCGTGTTTGGAATATAAGCTAGTGCAGTTGTGATAACATTTATATTCAAACTCTCCTCTTTGTTGTGTTTAAATAAGGGGTTTTGAGAGCAGACATTATCCAAGTGTTACATCTTATTTTTAACTAGAAAAAAAGTTCAAATCAATCTTGGGTTGAATGTGTCTTTTCACTTTAAAATAGATTAAAAGTATTATTGGTTAAAATGTATTCTTTCGTTGCTGCCCTACAAATTCTGAGGTCAAATATTGAATCTATCACTCTGTTCTTACTTGGGAAAAACTGCTGCAAAATGGAAATACTTTCTGTTTAAGGATTGGATCCTTCTTGTGTTTTATGGCAAGAGGGGTTCTTTTGTAACCTGCTCTCCTTGCTTCAAGAAAGCTGTAGTTATGATTTCCTGACAAATGCTGCAGTATTCAAACAGATATCAGAATCTGAACTTAGTTTGTACCTAGATGTCCTGGGTTCAGCGGTAGCAGCCATTTTTTCTCCTTCTTGGTAGCTGATGCAGTGCTGTGTTTTGACTTTCAGGCTGGGAATGGTTGCTGATAGCAAGTATGTTTTGAGTTACTCCTCAAATGTTTGGTTTGTCCAAAGAATTTCTGAGCCTCATGCTCTGCCAGGGAGGAGGGGAGGCCAGGAGGAAGGAGAGACAGGATACCTGACCCAGGCTAGCCAACGAGGTATTCCATACCATAGCATGTCATATCCAGATGTAACCGAGAGTTACCCGGAAGGGCTGGGACTCTGGGGGGTTGGAGGAGGTATCGGTCGATGCTCGGTCAGGCAGGGTGAGGTGAGTTATGGATCGGTGGCTGGTGAGGTGTTGTATTCTCTTGACTTATTATTTCCTTTATCATTATTATTAGTATTAGTGGTAGCAGTAGTGATTTGTATTATACCTTAGCTATTAAACTGTTCTTGTTTCAACCCGTGGGGGCTACATTCTTTGGATTCTCCTTTCCAGCTCTCTAGGAGTTGAGGAAGCAAGGGGGGGGAAGTGACTGCACGAGCTCTGTGCGGCTTGGTTTTAAACCACGACACTAGAAAATGTTTGGGGTGTTTTTGCTCAATAAAGCTATCTGAAAACATCTGACCTGAGAAAACATCTCATTGAATTTTTGTAAAGACAGACTACACTATTCCTAATGATCATACGTATGAGGGGTTTGCTTGTTTTGCTCTCTGTTTTCAGTGCACTTTAACAAAAAATCCCTATTCATTGGTAAGTAGTCAAACCAAGGGGTGTTTACCATCCAGAGATATTCTAGTGTTGTCAGTCACTCAATTTAACTTGTATTTAATCTGGAGTAAAACCCATTGGATTTTGAGTTATTCTATGGCACTGAAGCACAAGGAAGCTCAGGTGGAATAAGATCCCAAGACTGGGTGCTGACAAATTCAGCTTGGAAGTAGGATAGACTTTTATAATAGGAAGGGTACTAACATTTGTAGAAAAAAAAAAAAAAAGAAAAAGAAATACTTGTGGCTATGTGGCACATTTTCCATTACCTGAACCATTAAAATAAGATTAACATTTCTGTATGAAGTGAAATAAAACCAGCCCTCATTAGGAAAAAAAAAAAAATCAAAAAAATCTGAAAGTTGTGTGGGAATTATGAACTGAAATTCAGATGATTGTAGATAATTACCTCTTCTGAAAAATAGATCCATCATTAATAAGCTTTTTGACACTTTAGATTTTAAAAAACAAAGTAATACTTAATAGAGTATAGATTTCTCTCTCTTTGCTTCATCATTGCTGTTTTTCTTTTTTTTTTCTGGATAGCCCAGGCAAACAGCACACTTCACTGACTGCAGGAGTGTTTTTAAACAGTCTAATTGAAATGTAGATGCCTTGAGATGTAGATCGTGATCCAGAAAAAAATAAATCCTATTTATTAAAATAAATAATAAAAACATCCCATTGTTGATTCATGAACTGCATTGTTGTTGTTGTTTTTTTTTTTTTTACTTTAAAAGGGGATGGAGCTTACCTACCTGAGCCTTAGGTAAATAATGTAAGGGCAGATAGCTAAGGGAGAAGGAGGATGTGAAAACAGAGCAACGGAGCTGCTGCCTGTAGTGGTACTGAAAAAAAATAAATCAAAAGATAAATTATGATTAAGGTGCAACGTTGTTTTATGTACTGATTCTGTAAGATTTATAACACAACATGAGTTTCTCATATTAAAGCAGCATGATCACTCGTAAGATTATATGTGCAATTAAAATACATTTTTAAGGAGGATATCCCTTTTGCAGGTCTGCACTGGTTCTGGCACTATGACTTTATCTTTAAATTTATATAGATGTAGAGATATATATTTAAATTTCTGTACCTCTTAGGGGTAAATAAATATATTAAAATAAGCTATGGGTTGTATAGTACAGTATAACAATGATAAATGATGTTGTGTATAATTTTTCTACTATTAACATAAAGTAATATAAACTGAAGGACACTAGTCTATTGAGAGAGTTAGTAGCTAATGTTCCATATCAGATGTGGACAATGTCAGGACTGAATACAGATTAGGCAGTGTCCTTTTCTCCCCAGGGGAATTAAACTTTGAGACACCACTGGCTGCCAATGGTTTTACTGCATTTTGTTGGTGCCTGTAGTGCCTTTCTTGGTCTATTAATTCAGAAGCTGTAAATGACAATGTGAGCAAAAAAGCTTTTCCAGTGGGATGCATTTCATTTATGTATTCGTGTATCTACAATACCTATTCAATCCATTTTGTCACAATAACTGTTTAAAAAATTGGGTAGATTATCTGTACTTTTGCATGAACCTTAGCAAGATGTTTCCTTTTTTTGTTGGTTTATTCCTTTTTTCTTACTTGGAGAAGACAAAGTGAGACTTAGGATAACCTGGAACTTTAAGTATTGAAATGGAATTTTCCTACCCTCTTATTTTCATGATTAATTTTTAAAATATGCTGCTGTATTGAGAAACACCAAGAAAACTCTGGAAATACACATGCATTCTCACACACTGCGTTTAATTAGAAAATACTTGCTTTAAACATCATTAGAATTTTATAAATTTTAGAAGTCTTGTGTGTATTTCAGTGATTGTATGTTTAAATGTATTTCTAATCAATAGTATGTGAAAAACAAGATTTGGTTCTAAGGGTTTTCTAACTGAAAACCATTTACTTTCTGAGAATATTATCTCTAACAGGCTAATGTAGTGGGCTGTCAGCAGCTGCAGTGAGGGAGTGGGGGCCATGCAGAAATTTGCACAGGTAAAAATAGGAATGTTGGAAATAGGTTTGGAAATAGGTCTTGTGCAGCAAGAGCTGTAAGGTAATTAGATATCACATTTATTATACAGAAAGCATAGTGATGAAATCAGTAAAATCTGCACACAAACTAGATTTTTTTTTTTTAATTTGAAATCTCATTACAACTAAACTTGTCTACACAGCATGTTTGTAAAAAAATATTCTTCTACGTCACCATGTTTCATTTTGCTTAGGGAAAAAAAGGATGTGATCTTGTTACCATTTCACAGTTATCAAGGGAATACTATCTGAAGTATTTTTCACCCCCCTCCCAAATCCTAAATTCCTCTGAAGCGGAAGCCTAGGTTTCTTCTATTGACGTGCACATTGTTATTCTTCGGGTGGTCTTTGGTATGATACGTTTGTCATGGTTCATAAATTTTATTGTTGCACTAAAAACAGAGTTAGAATATCCTCAATGCAATTATAAAAATGTATTAAAACTGAGAAGGATAAAAATATGGTGCAAGATGAGCTTTTAATGATTGTATAAATGTTCACTGTTCCATGGAAAAAAATGGAGCTTTTCGTCATAGGCATAATAGTGAAATGCAAGCATAGGGCCAAATTTTTACTCCTAGAATTATGTGGGTTTTCAGCATAGCAACAGTGTTTTAATTTCTGCTTTTAAAGCTGAAGGTGTTAAGGCTTTGAGAAGAAGAAAAACTCATGCCCCCTTTCCCTTGATTTGTAATTATATGAGGATATATCCCTTTTCACTGAGATGCTGGAAGTCATCTGAAATAATATGTTGCATTTTGCTTGTTCCTTAGTTTATTATAGATGGGAAATAAATGTTTTTGTGAACTAGACTGCAGAGTCCAAATTAGCATCCTTGGGAAGATACAGAATTGGACAGCTACCACTGCAAAGATTTGCTGTTTTGTACTTTATTTTCTCTGCTAAATGCTATGCACAAGTATCTGAGTCCTATTGTCAATATTTAAAGTGAGAAGAAGGAAAACTGAAAGTAGTGATATGAAAAATTTAAATGCTTGGTCTGACCCAACTATGACAATTTTGGGAGATGTTTTATGCCATTATAGAATTGCGGAGGAGATCTCTCTTCACTAATACGTTGTGGAAGAGACTCTTCTATTATATGTGATGACATGCACAACTCTGTAGTACATTATTCATTCAAGGCCCTTTTTGAAAAGGTCTTATGTCCTATATAAAACAGACTATTATGTGATGCATACGCAAAAGAGGATGGATGTGACAATCCTCTCGAACTATACAAATGCTTTTATCAGGCACTATCCAATACATATTATACATTATTTTTGCCAGTAAAAGAATTTGACTTTAAAATTTAAAGTACACTAAGTGTTTGGCTTCCTAAAAGATGCTTGTTTGCAAAATTTGAGAGATCTAATGTGAACATATAGACTGACATAATCTATTTGGAAAGATTTAAGAACACTATAAAATTTTCCTTTGATTAAGTTTTAATTTCTCTTCATATTGTGGTTTTTAGTGTCTTTTGTTGACATTTCTCAATTTCCTACTACCTGTTCTATCCAGTTGTTCTCAGTATAGCAGTATCTCCATTGTAAATTCTGTTGCTAGTGATATAGTGTTCTCATTCATTTGCGTTTAAACATCAATTATGTGAATGTAGTGCTTGTCAATAATACTGAATACAGAAAAGTTGAATGTGTTCTCAGTAAGTTATACTAAATTATGTGATTTTTTCTACCCATACATACCCATATCCATTACTGACTCCATACAATTCTTCCTTATGATTTTGTGCAATACCGAATTATATATTGCAATTTTTTCAGGTCCTCTTAATATTGTTAATTTGTCTTTTTGCAAAATATTTCAGTCTCTCCCTGCCTCTGAATATGGGCAATACGGTGTCTGAGAGTTCAGGAATTTCACTTTGCCTTTTTTTCTTTCTGAATAGAACCAATAGTAGGGCATATCACTACAGGATGCAAATGACAACTCTTGTATTAAACTTTACATGTGGGTACCTAGATAAATTCTATGCAGCCGGAAGGATGCTAGGGATCAGGGCTGCCAGCTTACTCAGTGGATGAATCTGGACCTCACAGGGAATTGTTGTGTATTACACTGAATTTGAAATTCTTTGCTTAAACTTATTGTAAAATAATGTAACCGATGAAGCCACACTTGGGAGGAGAAGTTATGCTTTGGCATTTGATTTCACCTCAATACTTTTTAATCTGTCCTCTGAAAAATTTCTTTATCCCAACCATGTCAGAGGCAAATCCAGAGCTTTGGTGGACTGTGCCAAAACCTAGAGGGAGGGGACTGCAGACTGTGTGTCTTTGTCACTGTCTGACAAAAAAAAAAAGATGCATAAGTATTTTTTAAATTAAAAATCTTACAGTACTGTTCTTCACCAATCTACCAAAAGAGTCTGACTTCCTTCTTAACATTAACTCAACTACAGGCTACAGAATTGTGGTTATAAATAAGGAGGTTCTCTGTTGAGAATACTTTCCTCGGTTTAGAAGCCCTAATAGTACCATTATTGCTTGGTTTTGAAGGAATAGAGCTACTAGATCAGCTTGTATCTGTAATGTTCAATGGAACATTCACTGCAGATGAAGCAGTAGGATTCACCATATGTAAGAGCACTGGAAGGAAACAACAAAATAAATTAATTAAAACATGAAGCAGAAAAACTAAGAAACATATAGCTTATGTAGAGGTTAGTGGAATATATTCAAGCATGCACTTGATGAGACAGACTTATGAAAACTTCTTTAGGAGTTAGATTCGCAATCATCGGCATTACTGCTGCAGAGGTGAGAGATAACCTTTTTTGTACAGTCTATAAAAATAGTCACTAAGGACTCACAAAATTATCATTAACTCCTTATCAGTGCTAAGTACCCTTTAACCCCTGGTTTTCTTGTGAGTTTAAGGTATTTAGCAAAGTATTAATCACTTTTCTGGAGCAGGATTTAAAACTAACCATATTAAGGGGCTGCCAAATAAAGTTACTGCAACATACTCTATTATCAATATAGCTGCAGTTAATTGAACCACATTACCCTGATTTCTGTGTTTTCATCTGTGTTGTCAAGGTATTTATATAAGTAATACACATCTTTGTTAGAGGCTTAATACAAAACTGACGGAATTCTCAGCCCCTCTTCTATGTACTTTCTACTGAATGCATTGCTCCCTCAATAATAAATTCAGAGGGTTGACAGTGTCTAAGTCTGCTGCTCCTTTGCCCTCAATTTCAGTGAGATGGGCCATTGAAAACTCATTACAAGCTGTTTAGACTCTGACTTTGACTTTTGCTCAGCAGTGAACAAAATTAACAGCTCTTGGAGGTAGCAAAAAAGGCACTGAGCCAAAAAAAAAATTGAAATGATGAGAAAAGACATTCAATATTATCTCTATTAGTCATGCAAACAAGCTTAAGTCCAAAGTACATGTGTTCTGCACATGGCTGTAATTGCACGGCCTTTGTTGCTTTCATCCTTTCTCCCACCTTTTAATACCATGTAAAGAGGTTCACCTGCATGGCAAATATGCACCCTGGAATCTGCCTCTATAGCAGAACTGCTTCATAAATTTAACTATCACTTTCAAAATCCTGCTTTTTTCCTAATTTAGTGCTTGATAGTTTTTTATGTGATAATTTTAAAATGCTGGTTATAGCAAAAGTTACATTAGTAAGTGGATTCATTGGCAAAAAAGTCTGTATATGTCTATCTACCTATCTGTAAGTACATCATCCATACTAAAATCTCTTTTAATACCAAATTATTAACTTACACTCCAAACAAACCATTTGTCTTTTTTTTCTGATGATGAAAATTAAATTCCTTTAGAATGCGAATGTCAAAAGTATTTATTATGTACCTTATACTGTGAGTCCACTTTCTTATTTCTAAGCAAGTGACAGAGGATTATTTTGGGAAACAAGTCCAGACTATGATAATAACCTTTTGGGTCCCAATTACATTAATTGCTAAACATTTATAGCTTGTTATTCTAATAGCTGTAATGTTTTCTTCTGATCCCATTTTGTTCTTTCTTATGGGGTTTTTTTGATGTTCTTTTGTGAGAAATAAGTTGGAAGCCAAGTAATGTTTGAAATAGGTGCAGTAAAACATTTGATAAAGAAGTCAGTAAAACAGTTGATGAAACAAAGTTCTCTTTCGGTGGTGTACTACAGTTCCAGGCTGACAAGCAGCTGAGAGAAAGGCATTATATATACTAGAAAATAGTGAAACTTAATGGGTACTTTATATACCAAGTTAAGCTTCACTCATATGCTACATTTGCTTTAAATGAAGTTGCTTTCTGTTCCCAGTTTTCCAGGTGTGTCACTGAAGTAAAACCTGGTCAAGTGCCTTTTTTTAAGTCAAAAGTCAGGTATAAGAAAACAAACTGGAACTTGAAACCTTACAAGTTTCCATTTTTGTTGTCCTAATCCTTAACCCACAGAAAGTTCTGACCTTCACATCGGGTAATGTTAAAAATAGAAAAAAAACATTATTTTATCTTCTTATCAGTCATGAGTTTGTTTAGTTCATTATCCCACTGCTGTATCCAGTGATAACCACACATATTTGAATTCCAGTTTAATCACAACTGCAAGCATCCATTATGATTGTACTGCTGAATATTACTATACTGGTTTTTTATTAAATAGTAGTGATTACTTCATCCTGTTGGCCTTCCAGAAATGTACTCTGCATACTTGATCTCACTTCAAAACTGCAGTGTTTTGTTCTGAAAAGTTTCTTCCTCACAAGTACTCTAACCCTGTACATTACACCTGATACAGCCTGTAATGGCTACAATAAAAAATTTGTCATTGAAAAATAATAAATACAAAAGAAGACTTGAAAGAGTTATTGTGAAGTCTGAATATTTCAAATATTATTCCAGCTTTATATGGCAGTATTTGTGCATACAGATATATGTATTATACATATATATCTTTTTCATTAGTTTGCTTGGTATTTTTTTCCCCTATGAATCGCAAGGTGCACCGAACTGGTGAAGGTCAGGCAGGGAACAGATTAGCAGCATCTTATACCACAATGTCAAAATACTTAAAAGTGTTTACAGTACCCAGTGACACACAATGAATTTAAGACTGGCAGACTGAAGCAGAAATAAAACTATTCTTATTCTTCCAAGCCGGAACAGGGGCCTCAGTGGTTTATGGTCGTTTTAAGGTCCATTAATCCTTGAATCATGAGGCCGTGTAAAAAATGACAGCTTTAACATTCAGTCCCTGGGTTTATTTAAAATGTTTTTACTTCAACACTGTTTCTAATTAATAACAGTGACTATATGACCTGATTTAAATGTATCAAATACATAGGGATATGGATTCACATTCCTTCGTAGGACATCTTGTCATTTATGGCAGCAAAGTGCAGCCTAAAGTGAAAGGTGCCAACTCTTCACAGAGAAGAGCTTATTCTAACAGAGAGAAAATCAGATACTGGACTTTAATGTCTTTTACCCTTTCTATTTATGGATTTATTTGGGGGTCTGGATTTGAGGGAATATGGCTTTAGAATCAAATGACAGAGCAATTATAGAAGTGTGCATGCATGTGTGCTCATACAGCATATGCTCAAGTTTTTTACCAACATTTTCCTTTCAAGTCCATTGCTGATCTCTGGAATGTAAGTCCCTGAAAAAAAAAAAAATCTGAAAAAGCATTGTGTAAAATAATACATTGGAACCTAAATTAAATTCAGGGATGTTGCAGAACATGGCAGATGTGTTCTTGTAATGTAAACTGCAGTCAGATAAGAATGCTTTTGATAAAACTTTAGCAAAATGGCATGTTATACCATCAAGATATACATTACCGGAATCCACAGGCTTCTCCTTGACCCATAATAAGATCTATTCATCATTATTTCTAAAAAATGCCAGCTTGTGTGATACATTGGAAAAGAAGACATTTTCTGAGTACAGGAGTAATTCTCTGTCTCTACCAGTGTTCTGCTTCTAAACAGATGTTCACAAGGCAGATGTGTAGTCTTAACCAGCAAAATTTTTCAGAATAATCATATGAAAGCTCCAAACTAAGCAGTGCTAAACTGTCAGGAACAGAGCTAACATTTGGCACTGAGCAGTTCGTAGTTCAACTAAAATATCTATCTGGAGAAACTATTAACAGAAGGGGAAGGTGGAGAGAAAAAGCAAGCCACTCAACCTGAGCAGACAAGAAGGCATCTAGAAGGCACCTTCTTTCTTGCTGTAACTTTCCTGTGCTATGGATTCCTTTGATTGCAATAAGGTGCCTTAGGAGAAGCAGCTGATCTGAAAACCCTCAACAGCCAGGTTGTTCTACTTTCTAACAAATAAAGTTAAGATGCAAGCCAGTGAAAATACTGTGAAACATAATCCTGTATTTGAGCACTATAAGATTTTATGTAAGGTTTAGACCAGGTAGAGTCATACTACCTATTAGGAATATTGATATGGGTTTGTAGATGCTTTCCAAATAAGGTATAAACCTTGAGATACCAGACAATGAATTTTTAAGTGAGGGTAGTTTCACTGTCATTACTGTCATCTGGTTTAGTATGACCGAAATACAGACATTAGTTTCTATGTAGTCCTTATATTCTTGTATATTTTGTAAAGAAATATATTTTCTATAACTAAATTACTTAGCCACCATTACCCTGTACAAATTTGTTTGGTATTAAGATGTTATTTTCTGAGAAATGGGGATGAAAAAAACAAGACCAGGTGGGTGTTTATTCTGTGAACAAGTTGTCTTAGCCACTGAAATGCCACAAATCTTGGAATTAGAGATTCTGACTAGAAAAAGAATAGGTAAAAACAAATACAAAAGATACTGGTGTGTCTGTGTTTAAGCAAGCCTTTATTACATGGACTTTATGAAAATTGCCACCTGATATTTGGAATCTTTTTAATCAATGAAGCTTATTTTTGATATTTCCAGGATAAAAGTTTGCTGATATACCATAAGTCTTGCTTGGAAAATACAGAAAATGAAAGACTTCAGTTAAAATGAATTTAAGTTGAAGTTAAGAATAAAACCAGGCACTTTGGGCATGTCATGGCATGAAATGCTGGAATACTTCTAGTGTTAAAATGACAGCCAGTGTTGTACATTGCTGAAGAGGAAGTAATAAATGTTACATAAAATTGTGGTACGCACAGAGTGATATCCACAGGCAGCGCAAGTACCTGATGACTACAAGAAAGCCCCTCTCCTCAATCCTTATGATTGTGTGAGTGGTCATTTTCTGCCATCAAAAATGGCATAACATTTGTATCATGTGGGCCTAAATGAGGGCAGGGCACGCTTTTCATCAAACATTCCATCTATTGTACGCTAAGGAAAGAAAAGCATATGATATAATTGGCATTTTTCTGCAGAGCAACTGACAGTGCTTTACAACTTATTTTCAGCAAGTGTTATGCGGATACTTTTGTTTCTGGGAAGTGGCAATGCCTCGTAAAGGAGGGCAGCATAAAGTAGATTAGCTTTTCTAGCAGGAGTAATGCCATTATGGCATTCTCTTGGACACCTTTTGTAGTGTGCAGGAAAACCTGAGTCCATTTTTTTTTTAAGATAAATTATAGCACAAGAGCAAAAAAAGACAAGTACTCTGTCATCTTGGCATAATGCGAGGGATTTGTGACTATCCATGCGTACTACCTATACTGTGCTGTACATTTACACGAAGAAGAAATATTACTGGTCTATACTGCTGCACCATGTTCAGAATACCATAGTTAATGTAGTGTCCATTAAAGTGTCTTTATTTCCAGTGGCTTTATAACTCTGATAAAAAGTCTTTGTAAGCTTTAATAGGAGAGCAGGTCAGCCCAGCAGAGAGTTATTTTGCAAAATCTTGAAATGTCAACTTGAAAAACAAAACCCTTTTTTGTTATTAGGATAAAACATTTATACAAATTTATTGCATGTGTGTTGCTGGCTCTTACACCTGTGGGAGCATTTTTTGATTGTTGAGGAAAACAAACCTAGAATCAGAAGGCTGTTTTTAATTCATAAACCTGGATTGCATGACACATATTTTAACTGTCCACATGCTCATGATATTTACTTAGAAGGCAACTGTATGTTGTACTTCAGACACTAAAAAGTTCTTGCAAGTATCCTAATTTTGGACAGGGATATCTCTATTCATTTTTTATCTTTGCACTTGAAAGAGTTATAGCTCGTTGAAGAAAAACATTGTAGGCATGTGAATGCTGATGCTCATGAAAACTGCTAGAGACTCTGCTGTTGAAAAATGGGGTCGACCACTTACTGACATGAAATGGTCCAGTGCTGAGGATTTCACTGAGACCTCACAATCTTGCAGTGATATTGAACTTAGGCTGTGATTGGAATGGAGGAAGGGGGGATTTACATTTTCCGTCCCTGATTCCTATAAAATCCCTGTACAACAAGGCTGCTGCTATTTAATATTAGTATAATTTCCCTTAAGGCTTAAGTTCACAGCACATTGTTTAGTTTTTCCCACTGCTGGGGCTGCCATTCCTTCCTGTTTTGCCCTTTTTCCTTGACTTTTAAGAAGAGACACTCCTCCTGCTTTTGTCCCATTTTTCACCTCCAGGAGGTGGTAATTCTATTGCTCAAATGGATTCCTGCTGGTTGCCAACACAACCATGTAATTCTGAGGGGAGAAAAATGCCTTATCTGCAGTTTCAATTTAAAGCAATTTCTTGAAAACATAATAAAGTTTCTTACCAATGGCATTAAAGTTAATAATCCTTAATGTTGAAAAGTGGTGGTTAAAAGAAACGAATGAGCACTTGAAGGTTGCACTTCTTTATTTTAGCAGATAGGGACTCTGGGTTAGATTATAGATAGCTGCACCTGGTACTGGCACAAAGGGGGCAAATGGAGAGAAGAGTTTCTGAGCCTGAGTTGGTACCCTTCAGAACTGCATCCTGTAAGCTTGTGTGAAGGCAAGGTGATGCCTGGGAAACTCCTGTCAAGACTTTTGGTCCCAAAAGACAATAGCACTAAGAATGAGAGGAAGAATCAAAATGTCTGGGTTCTCTCTTGCCCTGCATTGACCAACAGTGCAAAACACAGAGAGCTGCAACTTCCCTGAAGTGCATAAGCTTTCTGAGCTCCTCCCAGCATAACTGCACACTTCTGGGTTTTGCTTAATTACTGTTTCCACCTAATTTTTTCCTTCTGCTTTTTGCATGAAAGAGCTTATGACCTAGATTCAGGCATAGAAAGTACCTTACTCTGAGTCCTTAACAAGTCCTTAACAATTTGACCAAGGAGGGGTATTTCATTCCTCAACATTCTGCATGCCAGTATCTCAGTTTATTTTAAATGTGCATTTTCTTTAGCTTTTATTATTATACCTAATGTATTTTCTTAAAAAAGGCACGTGCATCTGGCTTCTTTTATTTTAAAGGTTTCCCTTATATATACATCCACATACATATATATATATATGCTTTAAATTCCTGTTTAAATATCTTCTTTCTAAGCTATATGAACTTAGGTCCCATAAGCTCACACTTTTTAGTCCATGAATCAGCTTCTCTGCTTTTCTTAATACCTTTTCAAGTACTATATTAATATCATTTTATAAGGTGGTGACACAATATTCTGGCTGGGCTTTGGTGGAGAATTAAATAATCCTGTTCTAACTTGACTGAACGCGCATTCCCATTCTAGGCAACCTTGGGTATAAATGTGTGAAATAGGAAAGATGTGGTGGCTTTCACTGTTTTTCCCTGTCACTTCATCTTTTTTTAAAAAAAAAAAAAAACATGAGTTTACTATTACTGCAAGGTCCTTTTTTAATTTCTTCCACACTAAATCTATCAGATTTATCTGATATTTGTTTTCTTCTGACCCATGTGTAGTACTTTACATGTATTGACATTAATTTTGTGTCTTGTACCAGCCAAGTTAGGGAGGAGGCTCAGGTCCTAGCAGTAGTGGTTGGTTTTAGTTGCGTTTGTTGTTGCTTCTTTTTTTGCCTTATTTTTCTTTTCCTCCTCCATGTTTGACTCTCCCTGCTAGTTGTGCAATGTCAGCAAGCACAGCTAGTTTACAGTTGCTTTTTCTGACTAGGTCATTTGTCTAGATTAGGTGCTGCAGAGGTGTGAAGTACAGCCTTTGTGGAACAGCACTTCCTAGGACCCCATAAGTGCTGCTCATTTCATGTGTGTGCATGTTTGTGTGGGCATCCCGAACTGTGCATCTCTATTCTGGAGCTCCCCAACCCGACAACCTGGGTTAGCTGAGCGCTAGTCTGCTTCTGGGCCTGATGTCATTTCTGGTACAAGAAGCTTTGACTTTGTGTTCACAGTTTGATAGCATTGCTTGATCATAGAATCATAGAACAGTTAGGGCTGGAAGGGACCTTAAAGCTCATCTATTTACAACCCCCTGCCATGGGCAAGGGCACCTTCCACTAGACCAGGTTGCTCAAAAGCTGGCCTTGATATGTTTGGTCAAGGCAAAAGTACTTATTTTGGGAGGAAATTCAGTACTATATTTAAAGAATATGCATTTGCACTAATAACTTTGAGCACTGCAACACTGTGAGCTGCCTCTAATCTGACCAATGTGTCTGAAGTAGCAAGCTCCTTTGGGAGTGTGTCTGCAGGTGCGTGTATTGTGCTGGATGCACACATTCATGCAGAAATTCTATCCATACAAATAATTTCCCAGCAAATGTATCATGAGACAAAGCTCCAGCAGTCGATACTTTAGCTAAAAGTATTCTGATATTCTGAGAAAATTATGCCGTCATTTGCAAAGCAGTCATTTTTGGCAACAACCTCCCAGAACTGTTGGTCAAGCTGAATTGGTTGGGGTTATGTATCTCTTAAATTCTTGCCAGTTGCTGCCTACCAGATTACTACTGTGTTAATTCTCATACAAGCTGTCTGTTAGGAGAATAGAGATTATTTTAGATGTTACACATTAAGGTTTAAGTTGACAGATTTAGCAGCTATTTATCTCTGGGGAAAGCAGTCTTTCTAACTTTTTGAGTTAGCAAATGTTCCCTGCTGATATCCATTGCTCTTTTACATGTGTGCCAGGCCCCATGGAAGTAATTAACAGCAGGATAAATACCTGGAAGATTATAAGGTTTACATTTTATTAAACATTTTTGAATTTCAATACCTTCCTTGTCATGAAAGCACTTCTGATAGTAAGCATACATCCTCTAATAATGACACAAATCATATTACTCTCAGCCATTTATCAGCATTCATACCATTTTGCCCCTGCAAAAATATTCTGTGATTTATTTTTAAAAGCAAAATCCTGAAGGAAGCAGCAATACTTAACACAGCAGAGATAAGATGAGGCAAAATGAGTTGAACAATTAATGTAAAAGGTTTTATTTAGTTCTTCAGTTGAATTTGTATTTAAAGGCGTTTATTCGTTGTAATCTACTTTGCATGAAGTGCAGCTAATTAATCTGTAACTCAGTCTTCCAAGTGACACTGCTTTTGAAGAGGCAGATGGTCTAGTTTCTTACGACTGAGATTTACCATGTTGGTCATCACAAACCATTTTAAATAGAAATAGGCTTTATGGGACTTCATCAGGATCCGCCCACATTATTCTTTCAGGTTCCTCTAGAGATCCTGCCAAATTGCCTGGCAGGTCCCAGTTTCCTGCAGGTTGTGGTGACTCTATTAAAGCTAAGTGTACTTTGTTGCAGATGTTTGAGTGGACAGTTACAAGTCAAGGTGATTGGCCTTTTTGGTTGCAGGAAGGAAGCAGAGTTTGACTATAGCACAGAGCAAAGCAAACTGTGAAAAAATGCAGTTTGTATTTACATCCTAACAGTGTACACAAAGTGTCACAGAAGACTTCACCAAAAGTTGTCTTGGGAAAAAAAAAAAAAAAAAAAAAAAAAAAAAAAGCAGCCTTTACCTTTCAGGAGGACTTTTTTTTTGTCAAATCCCGTTTTTCTTGATAGGGAACACCAAACGCAACACCACACACAGGCTTGTGGGATGCAAGTAAACAACCTGTATGATATACCACCTATTGAATCTGTTCAGTCTCTGTGACGTACTCATCAATTAGTTTACATAGTAGTTCCAAGGACTGCTCTCTGGGATGAACAGTTTTTCTCTGCCAATCAGTGTTGATTCTATTTAGCAACCTCTTAATTTCAGTTTATCTTATTTATTTTATTTTATTTATTTTCTTGTTACTTAAGAAATTTCAGTGAAAATGAGCTCACACATTCTTCTCTTGGACATTTGTCTTCTCCTGACTGAAATGTATCTCAGAGTTTATTAAAGAAGCCAGAAAATTGCATGCTATCTCAAGAATGTGTTTGCTGTTCTCCCTGAGATAATGCCATATGCTTTGTTATGTTGTCTTAGTAGAGGAAAGGTCTGCTGTTAATGACTGCATTAATGACTAATGTTAGCAGATATTCTTTATTGTGTGATTTTCATATCAGACATTATGAATGTATACTGTGTTCGATTAGTGTATAATATTCTCGGTGGGGTGAGGAATATCTACAATCCTTCAAGAAAATATGTGTTGCTTCTAATTGAGAAGTTAGTGTTTTGGTGCAAAACACAAAACATGCCATCATGTTTTAGGGGTTTATAACAACAGCATGAGTTCTGCATCTCTTTGATTTTCACAGTTACAATGTATTAGACAAGCCCAATATAGAAATCATGACACAGACTAATTAAAAGCAATATCAAAATGTCTATTTTCAAAATAGTTTTGGTCATAAAAAAAAACAAAACCATTTGTAACGTACTTGCTTGTTACTAATCGCAAGGAAGATGCCGAAGAACACATTTTTATAGAGAGCTTAATATTGATGTAACACTGAAATCTGTTATTTTTCTCATGCAAATGCAGAAAATACATACAGAATTCTATAAATATATACAATATTTTGCATAAGCAAATGCATATCTAATACATGTGTGTTTTGCCTTAAAGCACACAAAGATTCCTTTCTCTCTATAAAGTGGGGGATTTTTGCTGGCTTTCTAACTGTGCCATGTTTCAGTACACCATGTGCTTGAGTTGGTGTTTATTTCAGTCAGCAGGAAGGCTTCTTTTCAGCAGCATTTGGGGGCAGATCTGTAGCAGGGATAAGAAAGCAAAAAATAAGATCCTACAAAGAAAGTCATAAATGTTGCCATTTTCAAAAAAACAGCAGAAAAGTGAGAGTGAAACTGGGAGTTTTTAGGAAGATTTTCACCTTAAAAGGTTTTCTGGGTTTGGTTTGTGACTTATGTGCAGCATGAAAATGTATATGGAGTTAAAAACAGAAAGGAAGGAAAATCTCTCTGATTAAAACATGGTCTTTTCTCTGCTGCATGGAATGTGCTTTTTGCAACAGTTGTGAGCATGCTTTAGTAAAACCATTATGAACTACTGTGTGGAATAGGATACCCCATTATGTCACTGATAAAAGTGAAACAATTGAATATGACCCAAGGGTGGATTATTGCCACCAAGCAATGTAACAGAATGTGTATTGCAGTTAGTGTAATTGCACAGCTAACTGATTTCCTTTCCTTTAAATTAAAATTGCAGTATGAAACTACATTATCTAATTTTGCTTACCAAGACATTTAGGAACTGTTTGCAAAGTAGAGCAGACTTGAAGTAATATGAAGAAATTGGGGGAAAGAAACCCTTCTTGCATAAATTATTCTCTATGAGCAACTAAAAGTTATGGACTGAAGAATTCTGTCAAACTAGAGCAAACTTTGCACAGAAGGCAAATAAACATTCATTGTCCCACAATCCAAAAACAATTATATGAAACTGCAAAAATCAAGTTGGTTACAATTTATCAACATTTCATAAAACTAAGAAAGGAAAGAAATTATTTAATTATGGTTTCTTTAGATTCTTTGCTTTCATTTGAGATAGTTTTGTCTCTATATGGATAGAGAAAAACTCTATGGATAACAGATTTAAAGCCTTGTTCTTTATACATAAAGTCTGCTCTTGAGATATTAACAAGCCAAGACTCATTAATTAATCTTATTCCTATATTTTTCTCTCATGATTTTAAAATCTCTATCCCCTTCTAGTGTGTTACACCTCCTACAAGCTGTTTGTATATTTTAAAAGCCAGTATCATCTTAAAATACCAACCACCACAAATCTGAAAACCTTCCAGGATATTTTGGCTCTTTTTTCGAAGTTGGGAAACGCATAAGATACAAAGTGAAATAGATACAGAACTTGGCTGAACTTTACTTGCATTTTGCCAATGAAAGCTTGCAAAATACAGCCAACTTGGCTATTAAAAAGAGACCTTGAGCCAGCACTAATTATGTCAACAAGTAGTTCGTGCTCAGTCCTCACTGAGTCCTGCACTTTTATAGGATGGGAGGATGAATGTCATGTATGTAGGGAGCTGAGCAGCTGCTTCGTTTACCATTACTCCATTTAAGGATGTGCTAACCTTGCAACAACCTAGTGACATCATCATTTTTCACCTTATTCCTTTCTCATGGGGTATGTCTTCACAATAAGCCCGAGGTGAAAAGGTTTCCTCGGCAGGCAGACAGGCTGCATGACAAATGTGCTGAGGAGTCAAAGAAAATTTTAACCTGCCCTACCTAGCCATAGTCACTTTCTGTACCTAGGAGCAAAGTGATAAATGTTTTTCTTCAAAAACAGAGAGGAGTATAAGGGAGAAGGCAGGGGAAAAGAAAAAGTAGGATATGTTGCACATGATATTGTGCTAAATGGACCTGCATACCTGTTTTACTTTTCTCCTCAGGTAAGCAAGCATTGTGCCTGATCCCTTACACCTTAATCATGGTGTTCATATGAGGGGATGCTCTTTGTCTGGAAAATCTGTTCATTATTTCTGTGTTAAATAGACTCATGTTACACTCACCTTGGTGCATTAGGGAGCTGTGAATTTGGCTGTGCTTCGTTAGTATTTTCATTCCATGTGTATTGTGTCCTGATAATTTAGAAAATGTTTTCACACAGAACTAACAGATCACTATAATTTTGTGAAGATTTCCTCTCAATCCATCAAAATGCCTTTTTTCTCACCAGTGATTTCCAGTTTCCTAATATACATTGCATTCTATTTGGTTGTGTCCTAGACTAAAGTCATAAGCAAAGCTCACTAGGCTGTACAGTTGCTCATCCGCAAAATGCTTGGCTTAAGGACAGTGATTTTAAAATATGATATAAAATTACTTTTGAGGGCAGTGTAGACATAGCTGTATAATTTCTGTGCCTACTTTCAGTTATGAAACAAGTAAAGATGTGATCCAAGAGTTTATATAGCATCTTTGCATAGCAAACTCAAGGACGACACGCAGGTGGTGAAGCAATGAAGGATGAAATCTTCTTCTTGTACTGCTCTGTAGTGGCAAAGTCCAGCCAGAACTCTTCAGCTGAACCAAGTTTGCTGGTGGAATGTATTTGTGTCTGTCCCTATGAACGTGGGAGTGATCTCTTTGATGGGAAGGGTTGTGTTATTGTATGCCTGCTTGCCTTGCCTTCTCCCCAGAGCAGCACTCTGTCACGGTGGGAACAAGCACCGTAATGTCACCCATGACTTCAGTGGTCATGACTAATGTGCTTATCCTGTAACCAGGCCAGTGACATGATTCATGTGTAATCTCAGCACCACAACACAGAGTGAGCTGCTGTAATAAGCAACTGAAAAGAATAAAGCAGATGAGTGGAATAGATTTAGGATTAGGATATTAGGATGAATCTTCAGGAGATCTGTCAAGGTCAGGGAGCAGGTGACATGAAGGTACACTGACCAGACCTGCCACACAGCTCTGAACTGAGACTGCCTCTGTGTTTCTGTCAGTTGTAAAGTTTAGCAGACATGGTAATATCCATAAAGTGTGTACCTGTATAATGTGTCTCTGCAACCTGCATTGTAAGAGATACCAGAGATCCAGATGAAGAAAAATCTTCAACACTGTATAATTTGTCATACACTATATAGTAGGCTTTTCAGATATTTTAATTGTCATATTAAGATTTTAGATGTAAAACAACTGTGATTGAACAAACAGGCTTTTAGCTGATTTAAGTTAGAATGAAAGTGAGCATTTCAGAGCTGTATGGTGGGAATAGCTCAAAAATGAAATGTTTTACCCCTTAGGGATATAATCAGAATGCAGAAAATCCCTGTAGGAAAGACATTCATAAATTAGAAAAAAAGAAATAAAATTGCCAGACAGAAGCATCATATTGCCAGATATTAAGCTGGAGGTGTGCTAAAAGAACCCTGGCCTTGTTTGTAAAGTTGTGAATAAATCTGTTAAAAATAATTGAATTTATATTTAACTTGAAAAACAGGGTAAGATCTTTTATTCCACACTTATAAGTTTGAATACACTTTCAGTTGCTCTTAGTTATCTCAAATTAAATCTTAAATTGAGCTTGTGGTTCTGTGAATTAATACTCTGGCCTTTCAGCTCTTTTGCTGAGGTCATTCAAATCTAATGGTAGAAATGGTCACAGGGTCAAGTCTTGGTATGTAGAGTATAGAAATGGTTTAATGATGCCAGCAGATGTTTGCATTCTGCATGTTGGAGTTGTAATGCACTGGTGGGCTCTGTGAAGGCACTCGATTATCACATTATTATATCTTCATTCTATCTGAATTGTGAGGTAGGGAATAAGAATGCATTAAAATAAGGTGAAGGTTCTGCCTTAAACCAACAAAAATAAGCAAAATCACAGTTAATTTTCTACTGACGCCCTTCTTAACTGTCTCTATTGTGCTTAGTCATTGTCAGGGTCTTGGGAGGTTGCATAAACCTAAATAAATAGGCTGAAGTTGGCTAGAAAAATTGAGACACATTAGAATGACTTTGAAATCCTTTGGCTTTAGCCATTATAAGTCAGAACTTAAGTACTGCACTTAAAGACTTTATATCTTGTTCACTATTAATGTCATAATTCTATAAAAGGTTGAAAATATCCATGAATATGAAAATATTAATAACCAAGGAGTCAATAAAGAATTGTAAAGTGCCAGGCAGGTTCTGTCATATGGACTCAGTGTTGTTAATATAAATAAATGCAGATTTTATATAAAAATGCTGTGAGAACATAACATGTATTACACATCAGACAGTTTTATTTTTTGATTATAAAGTTATTTTAAAACCAAGTAAACATACAGAATTGTGACTACACTGGAAAGCAAAAGCTTTTAAATACAGAATGTGCTCTTAATTTTTTACTCCTTTTTGTTTAAATTTGATCTCTATTCCACCTCCCTCTAAAACGCATTGTTCCAAAAGGGCATGTTTTTTTCCACTTGGGAACACAATATAGCCAGCATCAGTAAACAGAAGGGATCCCAGGATGGCTACATTCCTGTTTGTTTGTTTATTTTTAATGACATTGTGCAAACTCATGTTCCTAGGCTAGAAATCATATATGAAGTTTCATACTTTCACTCATAGCAATTTCGGAAATAATTTTATACTTCTTTTTAAAGCAAATAATGAAACGTGACTAAATGCTGACAAGCCTTTTGTTCTGCATAACACCAGGATGGGATATTTACTGCTGTCGTGAGTTTTATTTGTCGTCTTTCCTAGTTCATCACTGCCATCGTTCTCCTTGATCTATACGGATAAGTATAGCCAGCTGTGATGATTGTTATTAAGGATATAGTAACAGCTCTTCACAAATGTGCTGTGCTTTGAAGCTACTGCATCATATGTTCATCCTGTGATAATGTGTTTAGTGGACTCAAAGGGAATGAATATGTGACACTGCGTAGCTGTAAACTGCAGTAACTTCTGAAGTCAGTGACGGTTCAATATCGTGTCATATAGGACACACAGTCTGTATAATAGCTATTTCAATAGCTATTCCAAACTATATCTTCTTTCTAAAAAGTCTGTACACATCATTGTTACCCGTGCTTGCCATAGAGGGCAAGGTGTGTCTGCTGGCTGTTTGCTATGTTTGGAGCTAACAGACTGTAGTAAAGGGGAATGAGAAGCTGTCCTCTAGGTCTTCCATCACTATCATTGCAAACAAATAACCCAAATTCTGATTCCAAAGCCAAAAGCTACCTTCAGGTTCACCTCTGCAGTCTTGTTGAAAACAATGTATGAACTAGCAGAGAGCCCTGTTTTGACTTTTTATTCCCCAGTGCATTTGCTGTGCTGCCATAAGCGCTTGTGCAAGTGTTCTTGGAATGGCAAGAGGCGAAGAGGGAGGATCTTGTTCCCTCTGGAAGTCATTGGCAAAAAGTGGTGACTTTTTGAGTCAGTGAAGTGGTGCCGTGAAAGTGTTAAAAGATCACTCAGAAAGAAACTACAGTTGAGTCTGCTGTTTTGTTATGTCACATGTTAGTGCAGAAGGCTGTGGTGAAGTGTGATAAATTTGGTTCTTCTCCACCGTATTATCACTTTGTTGCTTAAGTGGTCTTGTGAAAAAAGGCGACAGCAGAACATAACAGACAGTGCGATTTAAGTCCACCAACAGCACGTTTTTTCTAATGTGAAATCTTGTTACCATTTGTCAGGCAGGAGATGTAGTTTGACAATCAAGAGGTATTGGGCAGGTGGTTGAAATAATTTTGATGTGTTTGATTCCTCCTCTTCCCCCCACTGCTGCTGATTAATCCTGAGTTCATACATCACACCAAATTGGCAAATGCAGCCTATGTGTATGATGGATGTGTTTAGAAAGGTTGGAAGTTTTGTTCGCTGTAACATCAGTGCCCTTGGAGGGAGGCTGTGGACAGACAGACTGTGAATAAAATACTCTTTCCCTCTCCAGCGCCTCCTCCCTTGATGCCCCATTTCCTCCAGGGTCAACTGAACCCCACCATGCATCACGGGATGAGGTGGGAATATTAGCTCAGACTAAGAGTACACTAACCCCGAAGACTGAAATGAATTAGAGAATGTTTTATTGTAAACTTTTCTGTTGGTAGCCTGTGGGACTGATCGCCTGTGATGATGGGAAAGGGCTGGGAGGCAGTGATGAGCAACTGGAGGACGTGCATGACCCATGAGAATCAGCACATGGTAAACAGTCTTTATGCAGATAAGACTGTCTACCTGTAGCCTCAGTAACAAGGTCTTCAGACCCTGTAGATAGGATACAAATGAAGTGTAAGTATGCTAAAGATCCAAAGTAATAATAAGTGGTAATTAAATTTGCATCCATTTCACCTGTAGATTTAGCTGTCAAGTTTTGTTTTGTTTGGGTATTTTTGATGTCTTTGTGCAGGGAAATGTGTTGATAACCACTGATTTATTGGCATTGTCATTATCAGAAAACTAAATCAGAGTTTCCCTTCCCTCCCCCCATACACAAGCACAGAGGAATCACAAGCAGCAATTTTGATCATTGTGTGCAAAAAAGAAGTGATAACTGAAACAAAGAGGCATTGTGTTGTACAGGCTAGATTTTATCTTCGGTCAGCTAGATGCAAATAGAACTATAAATATGCATCATTGGAAAATGGATTATTCTTGTATTTTTCTTTAAATACTGTGGGATATCTCACTTCTTCCACCAGGAGACCTACAAGGTCACCAAATTAAACCTTTACGCAATCCAAAAATTGAATCTTGGTACATCCATTTTCCTAATACAATTTCTGCAATACCTATCGGTGCTGACAGTTTTGGTCACATATCTCTATTGTGCTGTTCAGTTTTATTTGACAGTGCAGGATGGCATCAGCATGTATTGGAGGTAACATCTGAGCTGTGGCTGATCTCTTGGGACTGCTGTACTACTTTACCTCCTTGCCATCATAAATGGATGTTTCTGTCATTCCCTAAGATTTCCTCCTGGGTTAGGCATCTTTCTTTAATTATTAATCAAAAGCAGTGTAACAATCATTGCAAACAAATGTATCACTGTACTGAAGCAAGTATGTTAGATGGGATGTTAGTAATATTAGTGGAACAGGATTTGGATGTAAAGGTTATGATCTTGTCTTTTTCACATCTGCTTGATACATAAATTATTATGTTAGTCTGAGTATTGCATTTCCCTGCTACAAAAAAGAGAAAAATAAATGCAGTAGGCTAGCTTTTTCTGCAGTGTTCAAATTGAACAAAGGCCAAGTGACTTATGCAAAGCCGTTCCTGAAATCTGTGACATAGCTAGGGCAAAAATGTCCTGTGTTTGAATGCAACCATATGCTTACCACAGGGAAAAAAGAGTGCACAGCTACAGATATGCAAAATCCCGTTGCTTTTTATTTGAGACTAGTTTGTGAACTTCTATTGTCCTAGTTTTAACATAAGGTTTGCCTGCAATAGACATGTTTTCAGAAGGAAAGCTACATTTAATACTCCTTTTCTAGGTGCAAATCTAATGTGTCACTGTTCAGTCCCCAGTTTGCACACACACAGGTCTCACTTGAGACATGGGATCCTTGAACAGTACCTAGGACATGTCTGCTTCAAATTAAGCATCTCTTGCTAGAGGCCAGGTTAAAGAAAAATCCCAAAGTGCTATACTAGTCATGGAACCGCTTTGTGTCTTCCCTGAAGAGCTGAGTGTAAAGGCACAGGCAGTGCTTGTCTGTGTGTGACAGCGAGCACTGTGCCAGCCTTGGACACACACACCTCTCCTCTAGCAAAACTCTCAGCTTACATCCCCACACTGTATTTCCCCCTGAGCGCACAAGAACATCCCATCACCTGCCTCCTCACACATAGGGACCACTTACCAGCTGGAGAAGATGGGGTTTCATCACTAAAAACTGCTACTCATTGTTTTAGAAATAGAATATCAATATAAAAGACATATATTTTCACAGAAACAAAGTGGTGGGTTCATTTGGTTTCCATTCACAACATTAGCTTAATCCTGCTGTTGAATATGCAGATGTACAAAGCTGTGGCTGTACCTAATAAAATACATGTGATCAAATCTAACTGCATGTCTCTGAGACATTCATTTAATACATAAATTTAATATACTTTGATAAAACCCTCATTAGTTGTTGAAGATGCTGCCATCTTAAATATCAGACTAAGGATATTTACTGACTCCTACAAATCAGTCATTCTATTGAAGATATTTATCGAGTTCCAAAATAAATTATCTGTATTTCATTGTGTATAATATGTGTGGGCATGGTACATTGCATTGTAGTGTTTAATTTTTTTCTTGATTTTTTTTTTCTTCCTGGATTTCTTACAGGTATCAGTCTTGACTAAAGTAAAGTCAGGCTCTCTATTTTAATATTAGTGTGACAAAATCACCAAAAAGAAACTGCTGGCATATGACCGTTATCATTTGTGTTCTCTCAAATGGTGACAAATCTTGTTCAACAACCCTCTTGCTATTATAATAATATAATATTATAAATATCTGCATTTATTAAAAAAGCATTTGTGCAGCTTGTAGTCACCCTTTTAGAGGCACTGAATGTAGACCCTTATGCTGGAAATTATTAATGTCCTCATTCTCCTGTTAACCTCATGCCTGCTTTATAGGAAGCAGAGGGCAAACTTTCCAGAGCAACTGAAAACTGCTTTTAATGAAATTTGTATGAATTCATGCTTAGGCTGATTTGAAAAATGTGCACTGAAGTGCTAGGATGATTCCAAATTCTGACTTTTTATTCCCAGAGGGGAAAAAAACCCACCCAAACCTGTGCTTTTTTAATGAAAATGTTTTAATCTATCTGGCTTGAAAACCTTTTCTTCCTTAAATACTGCTGCACTTCAAATATAATCACTACATGGTAATGAGGAACAGGTCAAGGTTCTAGTTTTGCATCTCTTTCTCAGTGCCATTTACAAGATTCAGCCTCTGTAACCTTAAAAATGTGTGACCTCAACCTGGCTTCATCCTTTTTTATAGGGCTTAACCTCACCTACCAATCCTAGTCTTGAAAGAGAGAAATGTGAATCAGGTGATGTTTGTAAAGCCTTAGGAATCCATGAACTATTAGAAAGATATTTAAACAAATAAGGAAGTGATGTTAGCTTGTAAGCTTATTCCAACCAAATTGTCTTGATTTTTATCTCAATATGAATAAAAAATAGCTAAGTAATAGTTATGGGGGAATTACAGCAATTTCTAGGTAATTTGAGGTTATCTGTAAAAGAATGGATGTGATAAACTTCTTTCAAATTATTAGCTAAGTCTATCCTTAATGTGCATTCTATATAATGTACTTAAATGTTATTCCAAAAGGACTTTTTAATAGCAAAACTAATTACATATAGAATATTTGAGTATTTTATTGCTGATTAAAAGCATAAAACCTTTTGGGACTTCATGGAAATAGATATTTCTGTGTGTTGCAAGACACATGCTTTTAAAAAATGCCTTCTATTTCAGTGAATAAACTTCTGAGTTATTTTGATTTGCCTAAAACATGGAATATGTGAACTACCGCAACTAGATCCATGCATTCAGCATCCAAATTACAAGTGCTTTTAATAGGTCCTTCAGTTTCAGATTCACAAGAGACATTCCTGTCTGATGTTACCAAAATGTATGCAGAAGACTATCTTGCCTTTCCAGTTGCATTGTGGGATTTCTGAACATCAGCATTTTTGACAGGATACATGGAAAGTTGGATGTCATATAAATTAGTAATTGCTCTTGTGAATTTTGTGCATCTCTCAGAAGAATTTGTCTGCAACATTTAAAAACCTATGATAAAATAAGAGAAGGGGTGTAGGGATGAAGGAAAAATAAGTCAGGAAGAATAAGGAAGGTTTTTCTGGTAACTGGTTGAGTTTGGGAACAGCAGTGGGACTGACACAAGAGAAATAACTCCATGAAAGGAAAAATCCTGCAGTGCTTCTGCACTGCAGTGCATTCTGCACAGTCTTAGGGACAGGTTTGGGATGCACCTGGTTTACATCACTCAAAATACTCTTCTGGGAGAGGTACGGCTGCACAAATGCTTGTTTGCCTATGCTGGTGACATGTGGGAGTCCAGGGGGTGAGAGGCTGAAACAGGAGCTGAAAGGAGGGCAAAGAAGGCTAATACCTAGAGGATGGGGAAAATCACAAGGGAGTACAGATGTCTCTGTAGTTGTGTGAGAGTAATTGTCAAAATCAAGGGTAAAGGACAGGGAAATGCTAACAAAACCTCAGTTTCAAAGCTGGGAGCTCGAAATTGGATGCCCAGTTCTTTATTTAAGAAACTAACGTGGCATTTAGATCTGTAAAGTGCATATTTACGAGCTTAAATAAATACTTATGCCACTGATAGAAAGAGGAATGGGGCAGATGAAAACATTCCTCCCAAATGCTGCAACTCACCTTTGCCTTTGCTGCATTGAAAGAGATGGTGAGGGAGATTCCTCGCTCAGGGAGAAACTGAATTTAAACCTCAGGCTGCACAATAAGAACCTAATGAAGTGCAGAATGTGTCTCTACTCCGGGAAAAAAAGGTAAAGGAACATGAGCAACCTTGGACTGTATGTAAATTGTTTCATTGTACCTGCTAAATATAACATGAAAAACTTGAGACTTATAAAATGTCACCTGCTCTTATCGAGCTTTGAAGAGATTACCTCTTCGCAGAAGTTTCATTTTCATTTCCTCCAACATTTACTGAAGTGAACGAGGGCCGTGACTCCTTTATTTCCTAATCCCAGCCAGCAACTTGCTTTTTTCAGTGTTTTATGTCATTCCATATGACATTGCATCAAGGCAATTCAGTGCTGCATGCAGTTGAACCAAAAGCAATTTAAGTCAAAAATGGACAAATATGGATGTCATTTATAAAGCTTGTTCAAAGGTCTTTGACACAGCTCAAAGCCTGTGCACTTTTGAGGTGCAGGAAGGTTTTTCTCCTCTTATTTCTGAAACCAAATTGTGGGGGTTTAATAGAGCTCCACAGAGTGAGTAGCAGACAACACTTTGTACTTAGAACAATCCTTTTGTAAAATGAAAGTGTTTTCACTTTTATTATGTGTAGAATTTTTTAATAAGAAAAATATAGGACCCAATATAAGAACAAGTGTAGCAGATCAGTGGAACAGCCTAAAACCCAAACATCTTGTTGTACAGTCTGTTAAAATCTAAAAGATCATACGGTGTACAGAGTTGAAGTGTGATGGGGAAATAAATTATATGTTTTCTTTGATGGCTTCTCTTCTTTTACACCCTTTTTAGTCAGATCCTAAATGCTGTTGTTTCTATGTCTTTGTTTTTTTGGAGTATGTAATGTTTTCTGTATGTATATTAAAATATAGATTTATGTATAAATATGTCTTCTTAAAATGTTTTTATATATATATAAGAGACACTTTCTAGTTAATACTCTGTGGCTAGCTGTTTCCTTTGCTCAGTCACTGCCATCAAAAGCCCAGATGTTGTATCCAGGCAGTCCAGCTGTAAGAGAAAGTCTGCATGTAGGACTAAAAACATCAGTGCAAGGCCACAAATTCCAGTGCAATAATATACACTTGGAAAAGTTCCATGAAAGTGCTGTTTCTTCCACAGAGAATACCCAGAAAAATCTTAGAAATGTTTCTCTTACCTAAGAGCTGACGAGTTTCTCCAAGTAATTAGTTCAGTAGCAATCTTCGGGTAAAATAAATATCCAATTTGCAAATGTTTCTTCATGTGATTTTTCTTTTTTCTTTTCTCATCCTAAGTCTTCAGCTAATACAATTCATATGTCCTTTGCTTGGAATCTCAAGAAACATTTGGAATTGCTTATAAACATATTTCTTTAATTTTGTTTTCAGTGAGGATATGTTTCAAAGCACTCAGGTGTCCTGCTATGAAAATTCAAGTGAGAGATCATGGTTAAGTGCATCTCTGCAGTTGTAAATATTTACCCTCTTCCTTTCTTATCTGCTTTCATGACTTGTCCCTTCCGCTGAGACAGGGGGACTCTTCATGCTTTTGCCATCTTTTGTCAATTGGAGTGTGTTCAGAGTTGCTGGCACAGATTTATTATGTTATTTAAAATGTTCCGTTACTGTCTGTTGTCTTTGCAGTGAGGGTTCATGGTATAACAGCATTGTGAGAACTGTTTTCGTTCAGGAGGTATAATGGTCAATCTAATCATAGTTTGTAAATAAATTTGTTACAATTAATTATAATACGCATGCTGTGTTTTCAAAAAATACAATTCTCAAAATATTGCTGTTGGTAAAAACGGACTTAAGGATCCTTGTCAATATGTTTAGCTGATTTAATTAAGGAACTTATTTTAATATCAGAATAAAATCATCATAGCTTCTTGAGGCAATTAAAGTAATGAATTACTTGCGTTCCCCTACATTTTATCTTAATTCTGTATCTTTTGCTATGTTCTTTTCCAAACAGTAAATATATTCAGTAATTATATCTGATAAAATGTTAGTACTTTATATTAGATAGCGAGATATGTAATGCAGATAAAAATAGTCTAGATTACATCTAGTGTACATTACACTTATTTTATAAATGTAGTATGTGATGCTTGCTTACTGCATATTTCAAAAGGGCTCTGAAAGGGCTTGATAAACTGATAGGCAGCTGATACAGAGTACGCTATTTCACACATCCCCTTAGTTCTTGCAGTTACTTCTCAACCAAACAGGGTTTAAGAGTGCATGGCAGCAGAGCTAAACACTTAAGGAAAAGATGAGAGTATATCTAGTGTGATTCAAACTGTCTGTGATATTTAAGGTATAACCAGCTGGTTAATATTTTAATAACAGAAACCAGTGGTTTATATAAAGCATTTGTGGAGTATTAGATTCTTAAAATAAAACTCAATCTACCTCTGCAGTATTTAAGACTTTATCACACTTAGGAACTACTGTTCTGTTAATGGCTATTGAAATGCTACTACAAAATCGCTGGCATTTTCAGATGCTCTTGAGGTTAAAGCAAAGATGTCTCGAAAAGTTTTGCTGCCCTAACTAGAAGCTTCACCTTCAGTTTCCCAAGGTGACTGTGCCCCTGGTGCCAGTACCAACTACCAGTGACAGGAGGTGTGGGGTGCCTGAGGTGCTGGGAACATAAGATGTGCACCTTCTTTCTGTGCTCTCCTGCTGAAGTCCTTTGGATGCGGGAGTGGTTTGGGTGTGTGGACGCATAGGGCGCTGGGGTTTCACACCCTGCTGTTACTTAAAGGGTGACCCCAACTGACCCCCAGTGGATCATGACATCCTCTATGCCCCAGGTTTTTGTCCCCTCCAAATGGCTGCAGGCTGCATTTCTGGGGGTAAATTTTGCCTGTGTTTGACCTGCAAGATGGAGCTCGGTTTGGAAAGCTGTCATCAAATGGCAGAAAACAATTCCCTGGCAGATTGAGAGCGCAGTCTAAGACAGCCCTCATTTAAGAGGGTTGTCACTATCATTCCTGATAATATATAATGATCTCAACCCAGCCCTTAGCTGGGGATGAAGAGTAGGAGTATCCACAGGAAAAAGGAGGTACACAGAGGGTATGCATCAAAAATAACTTTCTCCAAAGGCCTGTGAAAAAGCAGCATATACATTCTGCCTCAGGACTGAATAGAGCTGACCTCGCAGTTGTCTTTACCATGAAGTTTTGGAGGGCAAAGCCCAGTGAAAGACTAAGTACTGTATTACTAAGCAGTGAAATATTTCTCAGCACTGAACAAACATTACAAGTAACAAATATATTTAATGGAGTGTATTATTTTATTATAGCTAGTTGCTATAATAGGCAGTTAAAGCACAATAAACAAAAGAAGCAGAAAAGCGATGTACTAGAAGATCAGATCTCTGTCCCTTATATCTGTTTTGTCAACTTGCATTCAAGTACTTTCTGTTTCCTTTGGTGGGCAGTCACCAAGGTGTGAAATAGCTGCCTTCCCACGTTACCAAGCCATGTAAATTTTGCTTTGAGAATGAGTTTATTTCCAACAGCATTCCTAATTATGGGAAGATTGGGGATTAGGAAGAGCACATGGAGAAAATATTTAAATTTTTAGAGATTATATAATCGAAGTAATCTACTAATCTGTGGCCTGGATGAGTTTTAGCATATGAGATAATCATAAAAACTCATAAATATTAGAAAGTTAGCATATCAAAGTAATTGAGAAAAAAATGGTGGTACTCAGATTGTTGATGCAAATGAGCTATCATTAAATGATGCTCTGAACAAAAGGACTGGCAAAATGCCTTTAAAACACATATTATTTTACCAAGAGCTGACTGCTTAATTTTTTACATGAAAGTTTATGAGCCTTTCTGTAGTTTGTTTATATAGGTTTATTGTATTATTTTTATTTCAAGAGCTGTATCTTACTAATGTTTTTACTGTCCACTGTACTTCTAATGATGGAGGTACACTGAAAGCATAATTACGTTTCCTAATTATGTGTAATTAAGCAAAACCCAGATGATGTGTTCAGTGAGCTCTTGGAATAGCCAAGGGTCAAGGACTTCTGGAATTCTGTAGCATTTTTCCAAATAAGCACATTATACTGTTAAAGCCAAGATACAGTTTTGTGGAGTCTGTTCTGTAAACCTGCTTAACAGCTAAAATATATAGTATTCATTTATTTAGCTGAGCAAGGGTATAGTTGAGATTTCCTCCCTCCGTTTTTAGATTTGTCGTACTTAACCCAGGAAAAGGGACTTTAAACTCGGCACCATAATGTTCTGCATGCTGACAAGCTAAGTGATATTTATTTTTTCAAACCTTAATCCTTTTGAAACATGGAGAAATAAATACATCCTCTTATCTAGCATATGCCTGAGACTGGAAATAAATTCTTATTTCCTTGTAGTCCTCTACCAGTAGTCTACAATGAATAATTTGGGCAGTCTCACTGAATATAATAGGAAGAGCTTCTCTATTACTAGTGATAATTATAAAGCTCATAATGGGAAACCTCCAAAGCCCTACCATCAATCAAGAAAAATAAACAATGGAAAATGATAGGTATATAGAAGTGAAAATGGCAAAACCACATATGGAAATGCAATAGTTTCTGTGAGGTTATAAATCATGGTGGAGTCATAATTTTAAATGTAATTAATATTCTCAGATTAAAACATAACTTTTTAAGGAATTTAGCAGACATTTTTACAGTCGGGAGCCGGATGAGTCAGAGCATTAGTAATGGGATTAAGGAGACTTTCACTTCTAGATCATTAGGTCAAATATGACCCAAATCTGCAGTGCCTGGAAGTTATCATTTCACAGCTGTGCAGTGGCCTTTGTAAAAAGATTTGTTGATTTTGGTGTAGACCCCAGCAGGCAAGGGTCTGCAGACCAAGATCAGCCATTCTGTAAGCAGTTTTGTTCTCAGTGAAAACAAAAGAATTTGGCCTCCATCTTCTCAATACTTGGATTTTGGAGTATTAGAGCATCATTAAAAATGCTGTGATTTAAACCCTTTCAGTAACAGAAGTCAAGAACAAAATGGCCTTTGCAAGGGAGCTGCCTGCTTGGTGTCTGGAAATGATCCCTCCAGATGAGGATGCGTATGGGTGCCACTTACTGGAAGCTTTTCTCTGCCTGTCTCATGAATGCCTCTCCTGGAAACCTAAAACAAAGATGAAGAAAAGACCTTCAGAACATTCCTTAGAATGTGAATTCCCACACATGCTTCTTAAAATAGGGGCTGATTTGAATGATAACCCCAAAGTCCATTGCCATCAATTTAGCCATCTACACCAATTTACTGGTAAAAGGCTTGCTGAGGATTTGTAAGTGAATAATATATTAGATTTGCTGTTAGTTATGATAGTGAATGGAGAATAGGAAGAACCCAGTCAGTGAAAAGTGCTTGTATCCAAATTAGGAAAACCCTGGGTCTTTTTAAACCATGTTGGTAAATTTTAATCTTATGTAGTCTTATATGGATGAGCTCAGGAGCACAGTGGGCATTGTTTTAGGAAGGATTTGGGAAGGAACTGAACCTCCCAGCAGCAGTACATTATGTGGGAACAATACATCTGGCTTATTTACCCATCTCACACAATGGCCCAGAGGGCTCTGGCTAATGTGCTTGGCATTCTTCATACATGAGTGTGGGGTTTAAAGGCCTTGAAATGATCTCCATTCACACGGAGTACCATTCCCCTGCAAAATTTGATAATGTTCAAATATGTCTGCTTGTGGTGGTTGAGTTCTCTGTCACCTGGCTTCCCCTCAGTGAGATCTGAAGATGTTCAAGAGCAGTTTTAGAGTTTTCTGAAGTTTCTGTGTCTGTGGTGATTCTTGAATTGGCTCTTTGGGCAGCAAGTTAAGTAAGCTTTCTTCTGGGCTGTCTGTGTAGATGATTGCCCCCAGTGCACACTTGACCTTAGATGAATGGTGGACCTGGTCTGATTCAGAAACCTCTGCTTCTGCTGCAGTGCATTGTCCTTATAAACCCAGCAGAAAGGTAGGGTGCACATTTTCAAGGACAGCACGATACTAACATGAACTCTCTTACATATTTTCCTGATGCTGTCTTGAATATGAAATCGTTAACAATTTAAAAATTTAGTCATTGAACTAGCTCTATTTCTCCTAGTTCTTGTGTCCATCCTCTGGACTGATGCCATTGCCTCACCTCCATCTGGACTGTGGTTTATTTGCATCTCTTGGATCTAAGATACTGTCGTGGTTTAAACCAAGTCCCCCAACTCCCGGAGAATTAGGAAGGAGAATCCAAAGAATGTAGCCCCCACGGATTGAGATAAGAACGGTTTAATTGCTAAGGCATAACACAAAACCCCTACTGCCATTTACTACTACAAATAATAATGATACAGCAAACAGCAAGTGAAAAGAATACAACATCCCACCAGCCACCGACCCATAACGCACTCCACCCTGCCCGGCCAAGCACCATGTGCTCCCTCCTCCATTTTCCTCCAGAGCTCTCCCCTCCAGCCTTCTCTTTCCCAGTATGCATCCTGGGCATCACGTGCTATGGTATGGAATACCTCATTGGCTAGCCTGGGTCAGGTGTCCTGTCTCTCCTTCCTCCCAGACTCCCCCTGGCTGGAAAAAAAAACCTTGAACAAAAACACCCTCAAAACATGCTCAAACCATGACAGATACTTACAGAGATTATGACATGCAGTTTTCTATTCCTTTTATTTATTTTCCTGGCCACATGCAAACCCAGTTCCATTCTTGTTTTCCACCCTTTCCTGTCCCTTATGAGCCCCCAAACTACTCCTAAGACACTATGTCTTTGTGGAACAGATTTTAATGTGGAAATAATGAAGGACCAAGGAAATGCCTGTTGCTACTCATAGTAATATTGCGGTAATTTCCAGTGGTTTGTTCTGTGAATCTATCAGTCAGTGTGTGTAGAATTCTAGTTTTTAAATTCTTTATTCCTGTTTTCAGATTCTTCCATTCTCTTTTCCATATATCCGACTGAAGGTGAGACTGTTTTACATGATTTCCACCAAAACCAAATTTATTTTTGATGGCTGAGAAGTCTGTCTACAGGCTGAATAAAAGGTTTTACAATCTTGTTTTTTCATACATACACAAGATGATTAAATATTTTTCAGAAGTATTTGTTCTTGTTATGAGTGAACAAGTTATGAGGAAGGTTATGTGTGGAAAAAAGTGGTGAACCATTGGTAACCTGGTTCAGCTCTAGCAATGCATTTTGTTTGCAGTGCTTTGTTTCCTGTGTGAATTTCATTTACTAGGTACACATGACACAAAGCTTTATTAATTGCATGGAAAAATGACACAACTATTATTCCCAGTAACAAATGAGTCACTAAGTTTGCAACAGCCGACAAAAGATAAATGCATGTGTGTGAGATCTGCAGTAGCTATATGAGCTCTTCCTAAAAATACATTTCAACTGATTTACAGCATTCTTGAATAGTTTAATATGCTGTACTCTGTGTGATATATTCAGATTTTCAGTCCCTATGCATTCCTGAGAAGAATGTCCAGTGTTGTTCTAAGGATTAAATGTCCCATGGGGGATAAAAGCACCAGACAATGGAGGACAATGAAATGTTAGATGTAAAAGCAAATAGGAGTAGCATAAGAAGCAAAAGGTCAATATATGCTGAGGACCAGCATGTGTAAAATCAGAATGGTAATTTCAAGTCGTCAGAGGCCAGTATGGCAGCAGAGCTCCTTCCAGTATATCCCCAGATAAAAGATCCATTAGGCAGTCTGTACTTCAAGAATAGGCTGGAGTAAAAGAGAAGTTCTGCTCTGATATCTTTACTTGCCTCTTAAAAAATTCATATGGTTAATATTTAAGTTTCAGAAACCTGTGCCCAGCAAGAGAAAGTTCTTCTAAATGACCCCATTTGTGCTAATATAACAATCTAATGAAAACTTTAATGCTTATGTTTGCATAATTTCAATTCATTTTTGCTGTTCTGATTATTAAAATTGCTCATTTAAGGACTTTCTTTTGTTTTGTTTGATTTCAGCATTCCCTTTGGTAAGAGTTGCAAAAATTGAGAGGAGATGGATTTAATAGACACGGTCTCAGGAATGGTTAGCTAAATGGGGCTGCAAATACTCCCATTTTTTTCCTTTGTTCTTCTACATATGTTTAAAGATATTTCTGTTAATTTACAATTTGAAAGGTGGGTGAGGAGCAGAGAGTTTGAAAAATAGATTACTGTCTTCATTAATACAGGTTTGACCTACAAAGTCTTCACGTACTTAATGATTAAAAACCAAAGTACTAAATAATAAATTATAAGAATTTATAGGAGTCATCATCTTGAAATTAGCTTACTGAATGTTCTTATCATAATAAATCTGAGTGGGTGTCTAATTTAGTGTTAGCTGACTAAAATTATATGTTGCAGTCAGATTAAAAAAAAAATACCTTTTTTTTTCAAGACAAATGATACGAATTTAATCAGAAGTTGTCCAAAAGGCTACCATATTGTGTTGTGTCTACTTTGCAGAAACTTTGGCAAAACTGGTATTGGTAGAATGAAGATCGATTTCAATTTGTGAATCTATCAGACAATAAAATTTCCTCTAGCAATTCAGTGATGTTTATGGTAACACTTCCCTTACTGCTATAGCCAGGCAAAACCCCAGAAAACAAATGACAAAATATCTGCTCTATCTCATATTAAACTTTTGTATAGCAGAAGCATTTACCAAGATCTTTTTATGTGATTGTAGAACAATCTCTCTTTTTCCTCCTTATCTCTCACTGTTATAAAAGATGTTTCTCAATGAAGTCAAAATGTATTTCTCCTCACATACGAATAGGAAACCTCACTTATAGACCTGAACATCTTCAGAGCTCATAAACTGCTTTAAAATTGAGCTACTGGGAAGTCTCAAACAAAAAGACTGACAAACAAACATTAATTTAGTAAATCTATTAAAAGCACTCCTAATCAATGTTTTGCTTCAGTCCCAGCAGTAAAACACAGTCCTGAGCTCATTGAGGTCAGTCATTCTGAGCCTTTCTACTATGCCAAAACAACTAGTTTGGCCACTGTAGAGCTTAACCTATGTACAGTCACTACTTCTGTTGACAGACCTTTGAAGATGAAGGACTGGGACTCCAGTTTATAAATGGGTGCTATAATCATACCAAAATACATGGGAAATTTCTCTCTGCTGTTTATAAAGAGCAGTGAGAGCTGCAAAAGGCACTCAGGTTCTACTTTATCCTTTCACTTTGCCTCAATCCCTCACCCTAATTAATTAGAGGGAAAAATGCCTTCCAGAGAAGAAGAAAATCCTTTGGGATTTTCATCAGGAAGTCATAGCTCTTCTGGTTAAAGGGAAAAGATTTGTTGTTGTTGTTTTAAATATTAAAAATTTTAAATGTGATTCACTAGTACTTCATTTTTATCATTAGTACCAATTCTGCAGTGCTAAATGCTGTTGATAATATTTAAGTTTCTTTATGTAAACATAATTTTTGATTGCAGATTCCTAATCAGAACTAGAAAACCATGTGCCTCAGTCATTTTTCCCAGAGAGCTCCTGGAGATAAGATTCATCTCCGAAAATGCTGATTAGTCGAGTTTCATTACCTCATTTCAGAGGCTGAAAAAGGCAAAACAAAGATGAGAGTATACAAATTAGATGCATTATTAAATTGAAGGAGCTTATATCTCTCATTTTCTCAAAAGCCTTTAGTTTAACAATCTCCTGCAGTTGGACCAATGTGATCCCATGCTGTAACAGTGCACTCAGATTGTGCACAAACATGAGGTTCCTTTTGAGTGCTAATCACCATATATGCCATAAAATGGAGAGTAGCTTATGTAATTACTATGTCACATTGTATTATCATTGTTTAATTGGGAAAGAAGATGCTTGTGAAATCATTTTTGTTTGCCTAATCATTAGCAATCTGATCCAAACTCCCATTGTTTTTTTAGGAATGAAGATAAGCCCCACTTTAGGTCTCACTTTTGACTCCTGTCTTTTATACAAAACCGTGACCAGGGGTGTTTCATTGTATAATGCAGTGGCCAAAGGCCCCATATTCTGGCAGCTATGCAAAGACTTGTTAGACAATATGTATGTCCTGCAGAATCTGCATGCTGAGACCGCAGCTTAGGAGGTCAGTCTCTACAGCAGTCATATGCGTACTTCAGCGCTCTTGGAGCTATTGGAATGACTGCTACTAGCAATTAGTTCAACTGAGTGGTACTGGTGAGCATGCTATGGCTCCATGTGGTTCAGCAGTGGTTCCTGACACTTCTGTAGCCAAGATTCTGTGGCACTATTGTTTTCTCCAAATGCAAATACCCATCAAAATGCAGTAATGTTAAAGTAAGCCTACTAATAGCACAAGCTGAATGCTTGCACTGTAGCAGATACAGAGGAAAAAGACATGTTAGTTTAGTCAGTATTCCTTCTTTCTGTTTCGCTCAGCAAGATCTTCAGGGATAGACTGAATCATGTTTGCTAGGTGCCTTATACGTTGTGTAGGTGTACAGAGGTGTCACCATAAGTTTCTTGCAGAAATAAGCACTGGCAGCGTGTTTCATCTGTAAAATCTACATGACTCACTGTAGAAAATGTAGGTGAAGACTCTGCCCAGAGTATAGCAGTGGGATATTTTGTTCTGTATCCCTTTTCTTTCATGCCTGTGCAGGGTTAATTAGAGGATATGGTGGTGTTTTCACTGAACAGTAACCCATAAATGAAGGCAGAGCTAATTTCACATACTTCTTTTATAAGAGCTCCAGGTTTTGTAATGGAAGATTTGGGATGCACTGATTTTTTAAAACACTTTTTTTTTTTCAAGTATCATTAGCATTATTAATGTGTGTATTACTTTTAAAGGCTTTACTCAGCAATTCCCGCATGTTCCAGATTTCTTGTTACTGATACGCAGCTGTGTTGCTGTGTAACAATGCAAGGTCTTTTTTATGTCACCTATGTAGAAATTACAAAAATAGCATTTGGTCTGAATTAACAATGTCACCCTAAGTTTTCAGTGGGGAAAAACACACAAACTTCGGCATGATCCAGAATTCAGGCAGTAGCATCCAGCATGGGCTCTAGAATCACTGGGTTACAGATTTGGTCAGTCAGAACTCTCTGCACTAGGGTGCTGTCTTCTCTTCTTCCTAATTATTTTGTCACAAATCAGTCACTTAATGTAAACAATCAGACTATTTGTTTTTTTTCTGATTTGTTTTTGTAGATCAGGTTTGAAGATAAAACTGGATGCAGATGTTTGTAATGAGACAAAGATGCAGAAGAAAGGGTACAACATTAAGCACTATCAAATTTCTTTGTAACAATGTAATGTTTGTTTTCTTTCTCCCTTCAACTTGTTGGGGTTTAGAGTTCCACGTAACATTATGCATTTAAAGAATTTTCCTTAGGATTCAGCTAGCCCATTAACAGTGGGAGGTGAAAGAAGAGAACATGCACACTTCCCAAATCAACTGCACTTTGCACGCAGGTCTGCAGGGCAATTCAACAAATAATTCTGTGAAATTAGAGAAATTATAGTTCTTTCACCTTTAAAGGAAATCAGTGAATAAGGAGAGAAAGTGGGGAGGGAAGATCAGGTGTACTTTGAATTTACTAAAGGCTTGTGGCTCAAAAATAGAAACACACAGCCTGGTAGCCAGGTAGCTTGTTGTTATGTTGAGGATTTTTTTCCACATCAGTGATATTCCTCAGTCCTGCAAGTTAGTAAAACCAAGACCACTTGCCATAGCTATAAGCTATCAATAAAAATTAATGTACCAGAGGGAATTGAAAGGAAAAAAAATGTACTTAAGTGTTCAGGGCCATCGAGCCACCCATGCATCCTCTGCGAGTGTATTCTGGCGATAGAGCTGTTATTGTTGCCATGGGCTGCCATTTAATGTTATTTTCTTAAGTAAATGCTTCTGTGCTCTGATCAAGGACATTGGCAGCAAACCAAGACACAGTCTTCAGAAAAAGATGGTGCTGAATGGTACTGAATACTGTTCAACCAGACCTAGTATCAGAGGATAACTAAAGCCCCTCTCTTTTGAAAGTTAGCTCAAACACAGGTTTTAAATCCATTCAAGAAGGGAAGACTCTTCTTCCTTTCCTCTTTCTCTTTTATCTGATTTTTTTCTTTTCCTTTTTTCTTTTTAAAAGAATGACAAGAGGAATTAGAAAAACAAACAAACAAACAAACCCACAAAACTGAGATACATCCACTCTAAGGCGATTTTAACTGAGGAGAATGGGAAGATCAATAACAAAACCAAAATTCCCCAGTAGATATATTTCTGGGATGGTTTTTTCTGTTTGTCTGCCTTTCCAATAGGTTGATTGCTGTTAAACCAAGGGCTCCCCCTGTTAATTACCTCGCCCTAATATTTTGGAAGGGGGAGGGGGGGTCAGAATTTCGTGGCTTCATGTCCAGCCCTGGAAGCTGACGCCAGTGGTGTACCCAGGGGGTCCCTGGGTTCAAAGGAAGGGACAAGAGGGGTGTAATTGCCCCCAGTGTAACTGTATTGAAGTAAAGGATTTTCTATGGAGGACTAGTGCTGATAGCGTCATCTGATTGTTTTGGCTAAAATGCTAACAGTACTGTATTTGTCAATTGAGAGAGTACATTTTAAACAAAGAGTGCTGCTGTCTTGTCGCCTATAACAGCTGAACACACATTTGATATAAGAAAAAAGAAGATACGAAAGGGGCTTCAATTTGCAATGATCTGTATACCGTAGGTGTACACAAATGCAGAAAGAAAGGCCAAAACCAAGTAAGTAACGCCCTGGGTTAATTTTGCCATCAGTCTACAGCCTTCATTTCTTTGTCAGGCTTATTATTGCATTAAACTGTGTTACAACTGATTTGTTTATAGTTAAAACAGTAAAACTACATTTATTCCAGTAAAGTAACAAAGGGCAGAGTCTGTGCCCCAAGGGCCTGAAGCCATCATGCTGGATATGGTACATTCAGTGATTGCAACACAAAATGCTTTGGAGTGTGTGGCAAAGAGAAATGGAATTTAGCATCATCATTTACCTGTAGGAAGGGGTCTGACCTAGTGAAACCTTGTGTTTTTTTTGCTGCAGGTTTAAGAAAGCGTCTTAAGAAATACCCTATGGGCATTTATTTTTTAAATCAAAGTTTGTTAGCCCAGAACTTGGTGAAGAAGCAAAGGAGGATATTATAAAAGAAAAGGCTGACCTGGCTTTTTGGTATGTGTTATTCATAGCATATAGACAGTCATGCTTATTTATAAATCTTCCAGGGATGAGTAGTTGATTGAGCCATTCTTCAGGGTTGTTTGGCTTGTTTTGGTCCTCCACCCACCTTTCAATCCAATAGCTCCCCCTTACTCTTAATGGTGCATTTCATGTGTGGTGGTTCTTCATAAAGAGTGCCCATACAGGGTCAGACCAAAGTTCAAACCAGCCTAGCATACTTGCTCTGACAAATGACAACAGCAGAAGCCATAGAAAGAGACAGAGAATCAGCAAACAATAGAGAATTTTTCCCCAAATCTCTCCCAGCCTTTGGTAATTTACGTTGATAAGTCAATTTTTGACTCATAATTTTTTAGCATCCACATTGTCTTGTTGGAGGGATTTAACACTTTAGGTTCATATTGCATAAAGCATTCAGTGAATTACTTTACTTCTTTCAAGCCTGCAACCTGCCAGCGCTATCTAATAGCACCGGTCTCCTGTACTGAATGAGGCAGTTTGTACCTATTCACCCTCTCCAAGCTGCTCATAGTTTTGTAGACCACAAGTATGTCTCTGGTCAGCTGTCTCTTTGTGAGAAAGAAGATCCAGAATTTAATTGTGTACAGAAGTTATTCCATAGCAATAATAAACTTTTTCACCCTTCTCTGTATCTTTTCAGTGATGTGATAATTCTTTAGGTTGAGGGTACCAGCTTCACAGTTTTCAAGATGTAGGCAGATCATCAATTTATATAGTGACATAACTGTGTCCCTTATTTTCTTGTCTATTCAATTGCTTATAGTTCTCAGATTCTATATAATTCTCTGATTCTTTAGTTGCTACTGAGCACTGAGCTGATATTCTCACAGCAGTGTGTTCTCATAGCATCCCAAGATCTTGCTGGTGCATCCTAAGAATAAGTTCAGTGCAGGCATGTGAAGTTGCAGTTGTTTTTTTTCCCATGTGCATCACTTGACATTCATCTACATTTAATTTCATCTGCCATTTTATTGCCTCATTGCTGAGCATCATAAGATCTTTCTGCAAGTCTTCACAGTCAGCCTTCATCCTTGCTAGTGTGAATAGCTACCTTTTTTTTTTGAGTAGTGGTGAGGAAGGAGGGGAAAATTGTAAAGGCATCTGTACACTACGCTGCATGGATACAAACTATTTAGAGTGAAATCCAGCGATACCCACTAACAGCAATGTGATTAATAGAACTCATACCTCAAAGAATGGTCTTACAACTACATTTTTAATGCATAATATTTGTGTGGGCTTGACATTCAGCAAAATGCTTTTTCTCATGCCTGGTATGAAGTTAAAAATATAAATGGAATGTCCTAGATTTTACTTACGCATCTAAAGTTGTTAAGGAGGTAAAGGAGGATTGAGAGATAAGCAGCCAAAGATTACGTATCTCCAAAGTACAGTCCCATCGTTCACAGAAACTTCTCCTCCTGTTGATTGACTCATTCAAAGTTGAGTTGATTTTGGTAATTCAGAATTATATACATTTTCATTGAATAAGCAGATGTTTGTTTCATTGTCCAAGGGAGAAGTCATAAGGTTTACTTTATGATCTTGCATCTGTCATGCACATGCACAAATACAAACATTCCTGGCAATGGATTTCCTAGTACCAATTTTAGCTAATGTTGCAGATTATAAATAATTGAAAAATGTAGTGGAAATGCTTCATCTGAATTTTGTGTTAGCAGTAGCTAATGAGTATTTGGGAGAATGTCTGAACTGTTGCTTGAAGGCTTGCCGCACTGTTCAGTGTACAAAAAAGACCTGCAGACAGCTTACACTGAAATTTTGAAAATCCTAGGGAGAGAGAAGTTTAACCAAAAGCTTTTACAGCTGTGTGAGCTCCACAGTGCTGAATTAAGTTAATAAATGAGAGCTTAATATCAATGAAAAGTAAATGCACATCTGGATTTTGCAAATCTCAGCATTCCATGGCATTAGAAACTCTCCCTGACAACTGTGATGTCTTCAGTGGAGTTTTTAAGGTATCTCTAAACCTGTGTACATCAAAAGCTCAGTACCGTTTTGTTACATTTTATTTTAAGTGAGGAAAAGTGCAATTGCATTTGGGCTAAAGAATGATCCTCTTTGTCATTCTAAAATCAGAAGTATGAGTTAAGACAACTAGGACTATACTCATCAGGATTTGTAGCATTTTACCCAGTAAATTGTGGGTGTTTTCCTTCACTGTAGTGACAACAAATATGCTCTGCTAGTCCTTCCAAGCTTTTATTATTTCCTGTGAGAAAGTGTTTGCTCTGATTGTTTCTAATTTAGAATTCTTTATCTTTCACTTGTCAAATAATTTGTATTGAGTTAAAAGTAGCAAGTCAAATTTACATTATCTGCACAAGATAAGATTTGGGCTTTTGCTGGTGTAGTTAATTCCTCCTTACTAACCACTACTTTTTATTTTTTGCTCTCTTGATACTCAAATTTAGGTCTTTTGTCTGTCCTCATAGCTCTTAAATTTTGTACATTAAATTTCATTGCCGGTACTCTGAAAATCCAAATAAATTATGACATTTGCACTACCATCATCAGCCTTCTCTGTAACCTCAGAAAAGTCAAGGAGAATAGTTAGGCAGATTTTTCCTTTCTAAATCTCTACCCGTTATTTTCTATTATGTTACAAGTATGTGTTCCTTTCTGCCTGTCAGAATGGCTTTCAACTGTTTTCCTTGCTAATGTTGACAAGGTGATTGACTTGCAGATTTCTATAGCAGTTTTAGACCTTAAAAAAAAAAAGAAAAAGAAACTGTTCTTATATCCTACAAACTTTTTATTTTTACTTTTTTTTAGCTGCTTGAACTTCAGTTATTATTTGTGGCCTACACATCTTTGACAAGAATAAATCCTACAGTATCTAGTCTGACAGACTCAATTTTTGTTTTGAATTGCCTCCTACTTTTCTAGTAGTAGGCACAGTGGTAATTATAGACATACATAGTCAATGGATGACAGCCAGGATATTGTTATTGTAGTGTTTGGTTTAGAGAAAGTATCAATTTTGTATTTCAGTTGTTTTACATGTTGACAGGGTATAACTTTTCTTGATTCTAGAGTACTGAAAAGTAAAAGTTCTGAGCAGTTCTGCTTTGATTCTTTAGCCACATCTGGTTTAGTTGTTAGGTTTTGTTTCTCTTTATTGGTCTGGCATAAGTCTGAAGGGGTTTTTCCTGCAGACATTGTTTTTAGTATGTACTTTTAAGTCTTATAAAATCAATTTTGGTGAAAATCAGAGGTATATATTGAATATAACAGATTAATATTTTTATGTTTCTAATTAAGAAGAGAACAAGGCCTATGGGTGGCAGTTCATTAGCTTGTAAATATAGTATAACTTCCTGCATAATTATAGGTTTTTATAATTTTTATAATGCTTTTTGCTTATTTTCCTTTGGATAATTTTCAAAGTACTATTATTCCCTCAAGAGATCTCTAAGAGGCAGAATTCCTGGCTATTAAATATTTGCCATCCCACAAGCAGCAGACTGAGAGTGCCTCCAGGTTATTTATAACTGGATTTTATCTCAGAAAATTAACTAAAGAAGATAAACCAAAATTCTAGGGGAAAATGCCTTAAACGTCTCATATATTATGCTGTGCTCAAACAGCTATTTTAATTTTAACAGCCTGGCAAGCCCAGTGGAGCTCTTTTTCTGGTTTTGGGCACAAAATAAGATAACACTTTTTGAATTCCTCCAGGAGATCATCTAAGTGCACTTAAAGTGGAGGCATAAAATATGAGTTTACAATGTGATATATTTAAGCTTCACATGTCAGTTTAATTGATTTTTGGTGTTTTCTAGTTTTAAGAGCCCCAGAACTCCTAATTTGCCCTTTAAAAAACTAGTACATTTTCAAAATGTTATATTAACAGCCAAGGACTTGTTGATCTGTTATGGAAGGTTTCACTGTGTACTGTTTTTTCTCGTGCTATAACCCTTTCCTGACCACTGGCACCCTCAGTTCTGCCAACAATTTAGTAGACATATACCCCTATATCCCTGCATAATCCTATTGGTTTCAGTGGGCCAGTCTAGTAGATAGGGTTACACATCTGACACGTGTTGCTAAATCAGGGACAGTTTGTTAGCTTGGATTTGTGGATGGGCTTTCGTTTGAACAAGGGAAACAAGCCTACTAAAGGCAGAGCACCTCAGTTGGATTGCTTGTGAGATTTTAGGTGTCTGATGTGATTAAGCTTAAAATAACAAGCTCATTTTCTTTCTAACATCAGTTATATTTGAACTTAGGTCTAGAGGGGTGAAAGGTTATTGCAATAATTTATTGCACCTTATAGTACAATCAGTGTCTAAAAAAGAATGGTAGCTGGAAGGCATGTTCTATTCTTACTTCAAGGAAAAAGCACTATCAGATTGCAAGGACTAAAATAGTTGTAGTTTCTAAGTATGCCTCATAAATAATATGATGAGAAAGGGGTTTTCAAGATAAATTTTGAAACTCAGAGTATTAGCTCCTTTTCTTCACACATTTATAATAATAATGCCTAGCATTTATGATTACACAATTATTATGCACAACTGGGTGACCTTTACAGATGACAAAACTATTCATTATTTCCTCTGCCTTTTGCTTTTAATTATTCACCTCTGTGAAGTAGGATATGGACTACAAGGGCTAGAATGAATAGGGATGATTGGTTCATATCAGTGCTACCACATCACAGAGAGATCTTAACATTTGCCTTCAGTTTGCTTAGACTTAGGTACTACCATTAAAGAAACTGGCTTCTTATTATGCATTATGGAACATAAACTAAAAGTTAAACAGGAAGTTTTCCATGAGAACTTGAAAAATTTTAGTCAAGGAAAATTATAAACTCTCTGTTCTTATACAGACTTGTTTCTGCAGCCCTAGCTGCATCTGTTCTTCAAGAGAAAAAATAAACTGAACTTTGAATTTTGGCTGAAAATTGCATGTGAAAATCAGTGATCACAGTGTCTGCCTATTTAAACTTCTTGCCTTGAACACGTAAAACGGTGGCTAAAGAACTATGGCTCAGTTTTGCCTACTGCCATTAGTATTTTCTAAATTATCTAGTCTTATAAATATTTGAATAACTTTTGCTTGGAATAAACACTTTCCCCTCAGCTTAGTACAAAGACACATTTTAGCTCTTGAGACTGTATCAATTAGAAAAATTAATATTGATTTGGTAATAAAATATTTCTTAATCTGTTAAAATATTTCTTACTGTAGTCTAGAACAAAAATTGTGAATTTAAAAGAATATAAATAGTTCTTGACCATTTTCCCAGTGAAAGAAATTATTGATAGCATTGCATAAAGCTAATATGCTGTACTGTCTAAAATACAGATTGCACAGAAAAATTCCTGCAGGTGCAAGGAAAGGAAGTTAGCCACACATACAGGTTCAAACTGAACCCTAATATACATAATCCCCATTTTAGAGGTGGGGGATTTTTGTGGCTGGAACAGCATGAGAGACGACTGTTTTGAGATATCTGCTTGCTATTAGTAGGAATAATCTACCTGGCATGAATTTACAAGATTTCCGATTGCTACTAACGTGTATTAGAAGGAAAAAAAGGCTACTCGTTTAAGTTACCAAAAATTAGAGGGTGTTTTATCTAAGCATTGATATTTTATAAGTGAGAGAGAAAGGTCTTATGTAAACTCTGTTGAGTTCCATGCTGTGGATCACAGAAAGCTCAAGGCTTTCCCTGCAAACATGCAAATTGCCTGTGTTTGGAGAACCTCAGCACTGATCCACATCTTTTAATAGCCTCTGAGGGTGCTTGGCTCCTTCAGGAATGTTACCAGTGGTCAGTGACCAAGCTGTAGATCAGGAGGACTGCACCTACACAGACCACCTGCACCATGGGATGTGTAGGTTTGAAGTATGTTGATACCAGGCACTGGTACACAAGGAAGAAATCAGAGTAGGTATAAGGGATCTCAGGTTTCCAGATATCCAGAAGCCCAGCTTCTGCTCCTCATGGATTGTCTGACAGCCTGAAGTCTAAATTATCTTCCACCATGAAAAAATCTGAATGAAAAGAATACATGTCTGTAGAGACCTGTCATAGAGAACATGTCAGTCCAAAGTTTCATTTTAAAAATCAATTGCATGAAGCATAGATCATTACATAAATGAATGCAGTCAGCTTTTCAACTTACTTGGGGAGTCCCGTGAGATTCAAAGCAAAACTGCACCTTAGAAAGTGATTTGGCAATGCCTGTTTCTTTGCAGTGTGCCAGTCCTATGGTCCTCCGGGTTCAGGGCTTGAAGATGGCATAGATAAACTTTCATGAAAAGACAAAAAAGAAATGAAGAGGACTTAATGAAATAAATAAAGGAACACAAATAAGTGGTGGTGTCAGCTTTGCATACATGTATCCTTTTGGCTGGTTAATATGGGTCTCTATAAATTTATGCCACCTTTTTGTCCTTCAGGTCATATAGAAAGACTCATCATCCAGCATATGCATTTGACTAAGACCTCTCAAACTTCACGGTTTTCCATTTGTCAGTGAGAAAAAGAAAAAAGAAAAGAGAAAATAAAGAAAGTGGAAAGAAGAAAGTAGCACATAAACCAAAATAAAATTCATATTTCATTTGTGTTTTCCTGATGGATGTTGAGTTCTCTCCATATACTTGCGCATTAAGGGTTTTGCTGAGTGAGCTAGGACACTGTCTCTTTAAGTGTTTAACAGTAATTGGTTCATGTCCTGGTGTTCATTGAAAATCCTAGACATTTCATGGAAAATCTTCTTAATGAGGGAATGAATTTTTCATTCACATTAGAAAGCTCACTCTGACAAACAATTTCTAAATAAAACTTTGGCGACATGACATCCCATATTGGACTTGACAAAGAGGACAGGTGCATTAGAATAAAACTGTATGGCGATCCTTCAAGCTGTCAGCCATGAATATTTTATTTCTTAATGAATCATCTTTGTGAAATGAACTTTCTTGTTGTAGTGTCAGTGCCATTTACAACAAAAAACCTGCTCCTTTTAAAAGGTGAACTCCTTAAAAATGCTGATGCCTGCATAAAATACTTAACCCTAGCCAAGGTATTCAGTAAATTTAATAGTGGGTTGTTTTTTTTTTTCCCAAGCTGTTTGAAATACAGTCTGTACTATCAGGTGTGACTGTCAAACACAACCTTTTGCAGTTGCAATTCTTTTAACAAAGCCATTATTCAAGGTACATTAGCAATGAGGTTGATCCACGGGGCATCAATTTTGATATTAAAAACAACAGCATACTTGTTTAATTATTGTTTTGGTGTCTCTGTTTTTGATCATATATTACATTTGTTTAGTGCTTGTGCATAATAGCAGATTTATGTTAAAGACTTTATGTATGAAAATCATAGGTGTAACAGATAACAGCCACTTACCCTACTGTATCATTGTTTCCTGCCATGTGAACAGAATAAATCATAGACAGTCCTTGTTGGTATCTTTGGGTGGTTTTTCCTCAGAGGTTTAAAGTGAGTGCTGGTTGTAGTGGGTGTGGAGGGTGGGCAGTGCCTCCTGGAATGATGCCCTCCAGTACCCAGGTATTTTATGCTGTCCCCAAACTCCCTGTTTCTTTATTCTAAGAGAATACAAATGTCAGCTCAGTTTATTCTTCCTTACAGTTCATTTGTCAGAGTAGATTTGAGTGTACTGGTTTTGCTAACAGTTTTACATTCATTGAGTTATCTTAAAAGCATATATGTTTCAGCATTTTTCTTTTGTTCTGCGAAAGCAGCTTGATTTGGATTCTCTGGGGAAAGCTCAATTTTTATTGATATTAAAAATACCCATTTGATTGCAAACCTCAAAGTGGACTAGATTCAATTTAATTTACATAATGGTGTCTTCAGGGACAAAGATTGCATGTCCTTTGTGGCATTAGTTTGTGGATGTTTGTTCCTAGCATGTGTCAAGTTCAAATTACAGGGTGTGTCATTTTACTTATAGGCTAAATGTTTTGACTTCAGTAGATATTATTATACTCATTGTCTTCTTAGTCCCTGACCTGTGCCCTTGGTGATACTGAATAAATATATTATGTCTTGTCTGCCCATGCTCCCATCCAGGACCGTAATCTCAATGGAAAGACTCCAAAAGACCAGGTGTAGGTCCCCTTAGTACTTTTTTTATTACCTCCTCCTTGTGTTCCAGTTTATTCCTGTCCATGATAGACTTTTATCCTTGTATTAACTTTCTTTTAACTTTTTCAATGGCCTAGCAAGTACTAATCAAATCAACTTTAAAAGATTGCTCCTGATTAAATTATTTTTTAATAATGAGTTCCTGTTACCAGGGAATACAGAGTTAAAAAGGTGATATCACTAAAATTAATTAGCATAAGACATGCTGGACTGGTAGAAGTGACTGGATCTTAATCAATAGCAATATGATTACACCCATGCAGCAATTATAAATTATTTAAAACAGTACCCCTAGGTTACTGACTAGTTGCCTTTAAATTAAATTCTCTGTCAATAATTGATGCAAAGAATTAATGTGAGAACACCTTCAGTTACTGAAACTTTTTTAAGGTGGCATAAAATATTGAACTGTTGCCTGTCATTAGCAGCCATCCTGTCTCTTTTGCACAGCATTGTTCTTTACTAAATTGGTTGAGAAGGACCTCCAGAGCATGAAAGATGACTAATGATTCTGAATGCTGTGTTCACTCTTCTTCTAAGAACACTGACACTGAGAAATATAAATCTCATGCGCGAGAGGAACTAGACACTGATGAGACCAGTAAAGCTCCTGGTCCATCTTGCTACCGAAGCAGTGAAACAAAATATATTCTTGCTTGGTTTTTAGGCTTTGTTAGATGAGGAGTATAAAAGGAAAACAGTCTGGAATGTGCTGAGGTGTAAATGGTGTTTAGAAGACTGTTGATTTGTTATGAGCAGGATAACATTTCTTCCGGGAAAAAAACACCATAATGCCCAGTCATATACAAGTTAAAAAAAATCCTTCTGTCTTCTTCCTTGGTATATGTAGATTATCTATGGCTTAATGTTTTGTACTAGCTGGGATATGTGTGATTTTACTTCTTCCAAGTAGCAGAAAGAAAATATAATAATTGCAGTCTCAGTAACATCAAGAAGGATGACACACAAGTTCAATGTATCTGATGCTGAAATCAGCTGTAATCTCAGTGCGCACTGGAAGGATGCTCACATGTGAGATTGAAATGAAAATTTGATCACTTCTTTTGCTAGTGACCATTCCTTTTGCTGTGTAGAAAAAAAGACTTTTAAGTAATCAAGTAAGCATTTTCTAGGTTAATGTGGCATAATTTAAAACAGGCTGCTTTTAGTGAGCACCATATTCCCATGTATATTTTAAGACTCAAAAAGAACTTACCAGTTCTGGAAAATATCGGGATTCTTGTAGTGACATGATTATTGTAAAAGTCCTACAAAATAAAAATAAATTTTGAAGCATTATTAAACAATAAGAATTTATCTTATGTAAATCAGAATTACTACTGAGGTATTGACATACACTCACAGAAGACAGGAAGTTCAGCGATGAAGCCTGGAACTGGCTTTCAGGTTTGTTCCTACTTTTTGGCTTTTGCTTGCTTTCTGTGGGAAGCTGGCAATGCCACACTGACATGTGGACACAGTAGAAAAAATCTAAGAAGAAAGTCACTCTTCTTGACCTCCTTTTCCAGTTTCCTCCTGTTTTTTTGCTTTGTGTCTGTTATTGCTGCTATGAAGTGTCTCTATTTAACAGTGCTGCTGCATGGATGAAAATTAGTATCATGCTACATAAATTACACCTTGGTTTAAATCTGTGTTTAAGAACACAAATTTATATATAAGCACTCAAAAAGTACACTTTGGGGAATTTAGTATATAAATGGACACCAGAATTTTGTCTTTTCTGTTTGTAGCAGCAGTAAAAATTGCATGTCAGTGAAGCTTGTTATTACCAGTGAAAGGCTTTTGGTGTATGCCATGAATAAATACAGATGGGGAAACTGCTAGAAAAGAGGAGAATTGATCTATCTATTTGTAGAGGTTTTGAATGGTGCAACAGAGAGATACTGAATGTTTACTCATTGTAATACATTATTTCTCATTTTCTGATCAGAATCCTCTTTGACAAGATCAGTCTTTCAGGGGAAAAAAAATCCAAAATAAAATCCAGGTTGTGCTGCAGACTCCATGGGATGGGGAGAGGTGCTTCTGAAGCCTTTGGTCTAACACTCTTACAGGTGCTTCAGCTATTCTGCATATTCCCAGTAGTTCTTCTGAATTTTGATGGGGGTACAGAAGCATGGAAATAATGAAAGTAAAGGCATTATGAGGTCTAGAAATTTATAATTTTCTGGTGGAATTTTGCCTCCACTCTGAAATTGTGCTTTTTAATATAAATGCTAAAATTTAGGAGCACAAGAACAGCTTAGCACTATAAAAGACTCCCACACAGATAAGAAACTGAGCCAAAGACAAACGCAGCATAAAAACGCAGTGGTCGGTTGAAGAAATAAGGAACTTCTGACCTTCAGATCTCTCCATGCAAGTGAATCACTCCACGGCCTCAGGCAGGTCAGTTACATTTCTGTGCCTTGCTTTCCTCATCTATGGAAAGCAAAGGGTAATGATAAAGGGGATGATGTGAGAGTTATTTGGTTAAGGCCTTGTTTAATGTTTTGAAAGTGAAAGGCTAACTTTGTTACCTTGCTTATCACTCATTGAAGGTACCTGCAGGACTTTGCTTAGTGCACAATTGGTGCAGCAGGCAGTATTTCCCGTTTTTTTATTGAATTCTAGAAAAATTGAAATCACATTTATATAATTACAGTCAGATTACAAAATGCCTTAAATAATAGGTTTAAAGATTCATAGAACCTGCTGTTTGATCAATTAATTATTTTTAACTGATGTTAAATAAGAAACAAGGATCTCATTTGCCCACTAGTGTTTATAGTGTTTGATAAGAGTTTGCATTAGGAACCTTAGCTATTATGAGCTGACTGTGCTGACTAAATCTGTTTAGTCAGAGTTTCGGTATAACTAAGCAGTCCTATGTGCACAGGAAGACACTGACTCTATATCTACCTCAATATCTAGAGTTTCAGTATCTTATTCATAAAAAAACTTCCATCTATATTGGATCCTCTTTAATTAAAACACATATCTAGTCAACAGACTACCAGCACAGTGTAAATTCAGCAGCTGATGCTTTGTTTCATGTAGGTAAACAGCACTGGTGTAAAAGTTTGTGGTCTGTTTGTAGAGCTGCTCGTTCTTTTTCTCTTTGCATGCGCTTCTCTTTGCTGTATTCTTTCTGTTAGAAGTCTAACATCCTGTGCTGGCTGTAGAGCCAAGTGCGATTTCTCCTTCACTACAGTGCAACTGCAGTCTCTCCCTCCAAAAGGATTGCAACATCTCTACAGCTTAGTGACTTGGAACCTTGTCTTCACTTGCTCATTTTTACTCTTCAATCCTTTGGCACTCGCAGAGTGGGAAATTTAACAAATGCTTAGAAATCTTCAGTCATGCATTGGCCCTGACTTGTGTGCAGGAGATTTCGCATATATAACTCTTAAGTTGATGAGCAGTTGCTCATTTTATGGATTTTTAGGCAAGCATGGAAAATATTTCAAGTTAGGTAAAGATTTTTCTCTTGTCTGAAATATGAAAAAATTCACTGCTTATATCCCTTCTGTATTTTCTTTCACCTCCACACATAAATTGAATTTACTTTGGGAAACTAAAATGAGGTTGAACTGGGAAGTTATATTTCAAAACATTAAATAAAAATATATTTGAACAAGAAAATAGAAACATGAAAGAATAAAAATTAAAAGCCCCATAAATCCCAGTTCATCCTTGTCCACTCCTGCTGAGCAAATGATGACCCCAAAAGAAATGCAACCACTGAAGCAAAACGGCTATTCGTTTCACTGATGTGAAAATTTCCCAAGTGGAAAATAAAATCTTAGGAGTTGTTTTGGTTATATTTTTCCTGCAGTTCCTTGGGTTCACCATACTTGGAGGTAATACATGGTTTTGAAGACAGTCTTCTCTCATAAAGTTTGGATAAATGCTAAACTTCACCACTATCTGACAATTCTCCTTATTTTGTCTCTGCAAAATTGGTTAATGTCTCCAGGACACATTACTGTGACCGGCTCAGGCATCATGCTTGCACAAACTACTCAAGTGTTTCTTCTGCCTGACTGATTCTGTGGGAAGATCTGAGGGAGGTGGAAAATGCCTTGTTAAAGTAGGATGAAATGAAATTAGAAAACAGAAAAAAAAGCCTGATTGAAACTGTGTATGACAAGAAATGTAAGAAATCAGCCTTTTAGACCTCACAAAGATCTCCAGCTTTCCATGGCAAAGATGTTTTGAGAAACTGATGACTAAATTTGTCCAGGATTTGTAATTTTAATTCTGAGAATTTTCATTGACAATCTGATTAATGGGTTATTTCCGTTTATCATCTATCTTGGGCTAGTTTTACAAAATACACACACAAAAAAAGGCGTACTGTTCTGAAACATGGTTACGTGACCAAAACGAAAGCACATATGAACTGCAAAATCCTACGCCCGTCAACACCGCGGCGTCAACCATATTCTTCCCGTAACACTGTGCCCGTGCCGGTTTACGAGAACATATGTGTGTATATATGTACATGTGCGAGAACTTGTGTGTGTTATGCACCAGTGTTATCGCTGTTCACAAAAATAATCAATATGCTTTGCTCCGCTTGAGTTGTTTCCTTAATGATTGCACATATTAGACTGGTGTTAATGTGTAATATCCGGCTTTGAAAACCACATTTCAAGGTCTGATGAATTTGCCAGAGGTAAGAACGTATGAAAAAGAGTTATCAACTTGCCTGATAAAAGTAGCAAACAAAGTCTGTAAGATTATTATCATTATTTTAATTGTCTAGTTTTTGAATTAAAATTCAGTTGTGGATTGGGTTAGGAAGTGACAATTTGTAAAGTTTGAAACTCTAGAGGAGAGAGAAGTTTGCTGCTACCATTAATATTACTTTTAATTTCAATGCACCATAAGCACCCCGCCATGAATGTAGCTGATAATAATAATAATAATAATAATAATAATAGCTAATCATAATAATTATTGCCCTGAGAAGCAGGTGTTATTTTTTCCTGCTTTTCACACGGGGAAAACAAGTCACAGACAGAGAGCAAGATCATCTCAAGACCACTGTTTCATTCCTGTTTTCAGAAAGATACTTGCTTAGTGTTTCACAAGGTATTTCCAGACTTAAAAATGGGGCAAATGTTTCCAGCAGAACTCCAAGATAGAAGAGTTAGAAGCACTGGGGGCACCAAGGGCTCAACTCCTTGGAGAAAACACTCCACTAGTCATGGCTGTTTGAAGGTAGTGCAAGAGCTCTCTGCATGACAGAGGCATTTTGGGGTAGGGGAATGTCCATGGGGTGCAGGCAGTGGCTGACTCCACTCTTCCTGAAGTTTGGGGTGATGCCCTGGGTCACTGGAAAGCTGCACATGGATGCAATCCTCCACTTTGTCCTTAAAAGCCTTTCCAAGCCAAAGGACCCAAAGCCTGTGAAAGTCTCTTTGGGCATTATGCTAAGCCTGGTGTCTGTTCTGGATGGATTTTACTCCAAGCTGTTTGAGCACCTTATGTAGCCTCAGGAGGTTTGTCCTCACACAGAAGGAGCCCCCGATAGACGCAGGGTGACAGGAGGCTCCTACAACATAATGCAAATCCCAACCAGTTGTCATTGGGTCTGCTGCACGTTCCAGCTGACAACACTTAGACACAGCTCTGCAACAGCCCTTATTTTTCCAGCTGTGCAAACATCCTTGATGACATTTTCACTGATGCCATGGGAAGTGCTGATGGTTTGTACACCACTGAAATGTGGCGAGCAGGCTGGTGGCAGGGGTGGAATCAGCTGTCATTGCCAGAAAAAAGCAGGAGGGAAAGAAGCATTAGTGTCAATATTTTAAAGAGGATTATAAAATAGGGAGGAAAAAAGATAACAAAAATATTAAAGATTCTCTTGCCATTACCGCAGGGGAGGGGAGACACTAACCAAGCTATCCGTTACTCCTCATGCTGATGGGTCTTCCCCATACTTTGGCTCTCTCTTGGGCAGCTGTAGACCCAAGCCTGATGTACTTAGAAAAAGTGACAGCAGCAGAACTGGCTTAAACATTAAGGCAGAGACAAACCTTTAGTTAAAGGAGAAAAAGTGGAGATGTTCACTGATATTTGCTGGGTAGCGCCCCTGGCACAGCTTCCCCAGGCTGCCATGGGGGGAGCTCACCATCGCAGCCACCTTACCCGAGCATCTATCTCTTTAAACCAGGGCTTCTCCTGGTGTGTGATGATGGCAATGTCATATTTTGCTATAGATTTAGGTGTAAAAAGCAATGTTCACTCTTGTGGGCCTGTGGTCACAAAGAATTCTAAGTGAACTAAATATAAAAACAATCCCTATAGTATTTCTATGAAGCAAAGAGAATTTATGGTTGATTTTGTTTGCTGTGCTTTTGTATTTACTTCCTATGAATGCTAGAGGAACTGAGCCCAGTGGTATGTACATTCACCAAAATGAACCCTGATTATTGTTTAATGCAATTTCAAATTGTGCATTCAGTTTTCATATGACATAACTCAAGCTTATTGATTACTCATATAATTTATCTGATCTGAAAGGACAGACAATACTGCATGACTGATTTAGCCAATGAGGGTAAAGGCTTGCAGGTTTAATTAATTGAAAAATTTGTGAATAATTCTCATCAAGTCTGAGAACACAAGGATCAGTTTGCTGATGATTTGTGAACAAAAGGAAGAGTTCAGAAAATTAGTTTGTTTGCTGGAAAGTTGAATTTAGCCCTATATAGAAGAGATGTTGCTGTACAGTGAGGGAAGCTAGTAGAGAACACATTCTGGTAAGATGCTAAATTTGTGCAGTAAAGGGATTGTTATATTCGTATTTAAATGGACAAAGTAAGTCTTCCATTATAGTTACAAGCATTTCAAGGAGGAGCAAAGGAGTAGTAGAAATATATGATTTTTATATGGGAGAAATATGAAGAAGATTCAGAAAGGAGCTACAAGAATGACATGAGGTGAGAAAAGCAGTTTTGCAGGAATAACTGTGCAACATTCAATTTATTTAACAAAAATACAGATAAGAGATGATTAGGTCACCATCACAGAATCACAGAATCCCAAGGGTTGGAAGGGACCTCAAAAGATCATCTAGTCCAACCCCCCTGCAAGAGCAGGGTAACCTAGAGTACATCACACAGGAACTTGTCCAGGCGGGCCTTGAATATCTCCAACATAGGAGACTCCACAACTCCCCTGGGCAACCTGATGTTAACGTGGAACCTCCTATGCTCCAGTTTACACCCATTGCCCCTTGTCCTATCACTGGATATCACTGAAAAAAGCCTAGCTCGATCATCCTGACACCCACCCTTTACATATTTGTAAATACTGATGAGGTCACCCCTCAGTCTCCTCCAAGCTAAAGAGACCCATCTCCCTCAGCCTCTCCTCATAAGGGAGGTGTTCCACTCCCTTCATCATCTTTGTGGCTCTGCGCTGGACTCTTTCAAGCAATTCCCTGTCCTTCTTGAACTGGGGGGGCCCAGAACTGGACGCAATATTCCAGATGCGGCCTCACCAAGGCAGAGCAGAGGGGGAGGAGAACCTCTCTTGCCCTACTAACCACACCCTTTCTAATGCACCCTAGGATGCCATTTGCCTTCTTGGCCACAAGGGCACATTGCTGGCTCACGGTCATCTTTCTATCCACCAGGACCCCCAGGTCCCTTTCCCCTTCACTCCTTTCCAGCAGGTCAGCCCCCAACCTGTACTGGTAGATGGGGTTGTTCTTCCCCAGATGCAAGGCTCTACACTTGCCCTTGTTGAATTTCATCAAGTTTCTCCCCGCCCAACTCTCCAGCCTGTCCAGGTCTCGCTGAATGGCAACACAGCCTTCTGGTGTGTTAGCCACTCCTCCCAGTTTTGTGTCATCAGCGAACTTGCTGAGGGTACACTCAGTTCCCTCATCCAGGTCATTGATGAAAATATTAAACAGCAGTGCCTACAAAGGAAGATTTCTAAAGAGCTGTTATTTCAGCTCAGAAAAGCAGAATAAGGTCCAGTACTGGGAGCTTTAGCCAGGGACACACAGCATTTTTAATAATAAAGACAAAAAAGCATTAGAACAACCTATGACTGATTCAGTTTTGAGAACTCAAATGTCTTTGGAAGCCTTGTGGGAAGCTGCAAGTTGGATGCGGTACTCACTTGGTGACATTTTGTCACCTGCCTTTTGTGAGAACCAGCGAGGATTATTTTAGAGATTACTTTTGTCCTTATTACCTGTGAATGCAGGAACCAACAAAAGGATAATAAATAGATCTACAGGCTAGCATACAGGGTGGGTTTATGCACCTTCATTCTGCAACCTGAGCAATTTCCGGGCTGAAAATACTAGTGGAACCTTATATTAAACCAAAGCCAGACTGGGTGACAGATGTATATAATAATAATAAACATTCTCTTTGTCTCAGTATAATTCAGGGCTATAGTGCTATCCTCATGGCCATACTGTCAGAGGTGATCTTTCCTGAAATGGTATGTATGGCCAAGGACCAAAAAGATCATTGAAGGGCAGAAAAATGCCATTTAAACACTATTGTTCGGCAATTAATTAGGATACTTGCAATGCCAGAAGTGAAGATAAGCCAGTCTTGCTACAATAGCATTGCAGCTTCAGTGGGAAAAACATACAAGCTATTTTTTCATACCTAAACCCCCATAGCTGAAAGGTAGTAACTATACAGAGAGAAAGGAACAGCATGGATATATAATGTTCTGTACTCTCCTGGCACTGAATGAGAGCTGGAACTGATGGCACCATATGGCCCGTTTATAGCCTGGGCTCCAAGAACACTGGAGACCACAAGAGGCCTCATTCCCCACAGGGCTCTGCCTTCTGAAAAGGTGCCTAAAGCCCAGAGTCAACTCAGATCATGTCCCCTAAGCCCCAGCATGCAGAGGCAATACTCTCAGCACTGCAGTTACAGTGGGTAGCCTTTTTTTCTTCCTTCTGAATATAACAAAGAATTGTATTACCCATTAGACACATGAAAATATGAAGTTAATGCTGTAAAGGCCATCAGTGGTATAGTGTAAAAGGTCTGAAAAACTAGTAGCAGCTCATAGGATTCACAAGGTGCTCAGAAAATGGCCACTGATGATTTTTGGTTTGATGTTTTCTGCATTGACACCACTTTCTAAACTGACTTACTTAACTTCTTTTCTTTTTTTTTTTTTTTTTTGCCTTAGTATTCTGCATCTCCAATTTTAAAGTTTCAATAGATCTATACTTTCCCCAGGGAGTTGTGTGCAAACTAATATTAAGATTAAAATCTTTTATGTTTGTTCTGTAGCTTGAAACAGAAAAGTAGTGCATAGTCTGTTTTATCCCACTGGCTCTCTAAGGTTCAGGTATTAACATAAATACAGCCCATTAACACTTGTTCCTCTCTGTCAGGACATAAATTAAGTCTGCAGGTGTTCCATGAAGCTTTACCCTTGGTACTAATTAAGCCTTGATAATTAGGTTTGTTAAATTCAGGCCTTTAAGCTTATATTCCCTCTTTGGGTTGCCAAAATGGGGATTTGCAATATACAAGGCCTGTTTCTGCAGGTTTTCTGGGTTGTTTTTTTTTTTTGGTTTTGTTTTGCTTTTGTTTTCAACAAAACCGTAGTCGTAATAAACTCTCCTTTAGTTAGGTGGTTAAAGATTCAAAACCTGTGAAGAACTTGGATATCAGCTTGTATTTACATCAGAACATTCTATTTTGCTGGCTTTTTGGCAGAGCACAGTCATTGTAATGGAAGGTTTCCAGTCCATATGTTAAACACACAGATGCTTCGACTAGATAAATGGCTGCAGTTCCAAATGAAGTATCAGTCAAAAATATACAAGTTGAGATCCTAAAATCACAATATTAAAAAATATGTTTAAAAACAATAGCATTTCATTTAGCAGACGTATGCTGTGTTGCAATCAGACTTCACTCACAGAGAAAACAATATAGAAAAAAATTCTAATACCTCTGATTTTTGTCAAGTGTTTTAAAAGGTTATGGTCACAGGTCATATGTGCTCAGTGCTAAATAAAAATAATAATTAAAGCAGTCTAGTTCAAAGAAATCCTCCTGGGAATAGGGTTATTTGTAACACATACACAGAACATTAAATAGTCTAATCAAAATGGATTTTCTTGCCAGTTAATCTCTTCTCTTTTGTTTCTCTATAAATATATAGCCCATCAGATCAAATGCTTGATAAATGTCATTTTTCATCTAGGATAAATGAAACCACAGCTACAACTCTATTAGAGGTACTTGGACATTATTCATTGCAATTGTGCTAACTTAACGCTAATAGCTTTAATGATTTTATTATCTCTGGGATATGGAATAAAATAATATTTTTAATCAAAACATTTTTAAGGCAATAAAATAAATAAATTAATATATGTCATTAGAAACTTTCACCCACATTACATTCTCATCCTTCATTTTATTTAGTGTTTTATTGACCAGAAACCCACAATTAATCCTTCTGGTGCAAGAGCTATGCTGTTGGTAAGAAAAAGCATTTTGTTCGTGCAGTCAGTTTAAGATATGTAATACTATTTTTAAATTTTGATTTATAATAAAACACAAAGTTTGAAAAAAAAATCTTTAGTTAACTTTCTTCAAGTGAATAAAAATTACTTACAGTGCATATTTAGACTCTGCTACAGAATGGATTTAATACAGAATGGCAGGAAATAGAAGTGAAGATTTTGAGAGACTATTTTCAGGATCCAGTGTGGCATTCAGATTGTTTTCCCTTTGAATGGTTCTGCTATAAAAGAGCCCCACTGACTGAGAGAATAGGCAAAGTATATAATGATTATCATTAAAAGGCATCAATTCTTATTGCAGAAAATACTAATCTCACCTTGTAATTTGCAGCATTTCTGTATTTATAATGAGAAATAGCATGATACATAGCATATTTCATTGTAACGGTGTCCTAAATACTCAATTAATTGGCAGATTTTTAATGGTGGCCCCATTGAGGCATATAACGATTGACAAAATACTGTAAGAGAGAGTATACTTGATAGATTCCACTTATTAATAGGTCAAAGTCATTAGGGAGGTAATGTATGAGAGAAGCTATATTCAACCACTAGATGTTTTGGTATTTTAGAAAAAGGGAAGGCTGTGAGATGGGCTACTGGAGTTTAAACCTATAATAGTGTTTAGAGGTTTTTAACTAATAAGACTTGGGGTTCTGCAGTATTTTCCATGTCAAGACGGCGGAGAAGTAATTTGGTTTGGATATATAATTATTGCAGTGTTTTAAGAGTTTGGCTACTAACTACCAGTCATAAATCTGAAAGTGGTTGAAAGCCTAAAATAAATCTCTTTTTTCTTGTGTGCACCAGCTTGGCTTCAATATTCACAGTTGCATTCTAAAACTTCCTTTTTCAGTAATTCAGGAGGCTTTATTTTTTATCATGAGCTTACAATTTCTTAGGTTACAGGAAAACAGTCCTTTTGCTTTTTCATGCCCCCACTACTGCATTCTGGTTAGAAAAATAGTAAGAGAAGGGTCCCAAGACTTTGCTGAGATATGGCATGTGTCTGAGTGAGGGACATGTGACATTCATACACCCCATCTTCTATACAATAACTGGCATTTCATATTATATTACTGGAAATATTACAAACGAAGCAAAGAGTCATTGCTGATTAAATATCTCAAGGACAAAGATATGACAACTTTTTTCTTTATAGTGAAGTCTTACAGTGTACATTGTGCAGATCCACGTGGGAAGGGAAGATGTTGCAAGGGCTAAAAGGAAGGATGGAAAGCTGGGGGTTAAGGCATTTCAAAATGTCAGGCAGCTTGTTATATTGCAGTACATCATTCTATCCCTGGAGACTACTGCTGAGGCCTAGGCCAAAGCTATAGAGAGAGCAGAAAATCTGACACGAGCTTCCAAATTTTTTCTTTAGCTCTCTTCTGCTGCAACCCATATGCCATGGTTAAACCATCAGGCTTTGCTCCACTGAGACCTTGGGACAGAGCAACTCAGTATTTCCTTTTCAGTGAAAGTGACTGCTCGTTTCCTTAGCAGAAATCTATTTTCCCACCCGCTGTCTTCTTAGAATTAAAATAGCTGCTTGTTTTCCCTAAATAAAAGGTTGTCTCAAATTGCATATCTCTTGTTTTCCTGTTCCTATCTTCTCAAGTCAAATATTAGTGGAATCTGTCTGTAGATTTTATGGAATTGTAGAAGATATTGGTATTTGCATTATTCCATTGTTGTGTTTTCCAAAGAGGTGTATAATCACATCTGAAGCAGAAGCGGCAGTTGTGAACATTGCCTCCAAGCCTCACATTCTCAGTTTTATTGCAGTGTATACCTGAAAATGTATGAGAGCAATTCTAACGACACATATCCAGGCTTTCATTTAGCAAAAAAAAAAAAAAAAATCCAGTAATACTATTCATAAGGGCAATGACTTTTTCCATGAGTTCTCAGTCTCACATGTTCAGTAGTTCATTACTAAACAATGCAAATATATAAGATTTCAGCCTAGCGAAAGTGCAGTGAAAGAAGCAGCCCACATTTTTAGCTCTGTACATGCAACCGAGCGCTGAGATTCCTGTTGTCGTGTAATAGTATGGTAATTTATTATTCCCATTGCATGTATCACAGTTGTACAAGAGAGAGAGAACATGCCAAAATTGCTATTTGTGAGAAATTGAGTTATGGCCAAGTATAGTTAAATGCTGGGGCCAGAATCTCATCTCACTTTCCATAAAGCTGTCCTAAGAAGCAGCTGAGGATTTTTGTAGCATAAGAGAGTTTTCAGATGTTCTGTAGCTGGCAGCCAGCACTTTTGTAGCCCACTTTTCTGCATGCCTGGATCAGAAGGGTATAGTGCATTAAAAACCTCACATGCCCGGGACCCAAGCCAGATGGCATGATGTGCAGGAGCACAGGGGTACCTATTCCTCATGAATTGTTTGTTGCATCCAGCATAACTTGGCAAAAGCTCTAAGGTATGTTCTGCACCAAACTGTATTGCTGTCCTCATGTCTTCCAGCCTGACTAAACGTAGCATATTTGCAAAGTAGTTTTTAATTTCGTCCTTTCCTTTGAAAGATATTTGCATGACTGCATGTAGGAAAAGAGAAACACCAAATGGCTAACAGGCTTTTTTTCTTCTCCAACAGGGATCCTTATAGTAATATCATTGTTGTTGCTGCTCCTATAAATGAAACATTGTTTTAGTACTGGTACTAGTGTTGATATTTGCATATAAAGATTGTTGAGATTTAAAAAAAGCCCTACAAGAATGATAACAACTTTTATCCAATAGCAAAAGAATAAAGAAGCACTGTATTCATGAAGAAAAGTTTAAGATATCTCTATTTTCAAACCCCATACTCACCTATATTTGGAGAAAACTTCACCTAGAAAAGGCCTTCTAATCTAGGAGTAGGACATATACAGCGAGATTGGTGAGTGAACTCAAATTGGAGAAATTATAGTAGTAAAACCCTTAAAAAAAAAGAAAAAAGAGACAGTGTAATTAAGCACTGTAACAACTTGCCTAGGAAGGTAGTGACTTCTCCATCACTTGAAGTCTTTAAATCAAGATTGAATATCTTTCTAAAAGATACTGGTTGCAGCTCAACCAGAAGTTATGAGCCATGGGCTTGATGCGGGAATCCCTTGGCTAAATTCTGTTAAACAGAAGGTCATACTAGATGATCATAATGATCCCTTCTAGCCTTTAAATCTATTACTCTATTAATCTACTCCAGTCATGAAAGTGTCATTTGCCCACTCAAATTTCAGATCTTTTGAGCATACATACATTTCAATGAGCCAGCCTGGATGGAAGCTACTCTGAAAATGTGCACACAGCTCCTTCTGCTGAACATCTGCTTTAATGCCAACCTGAAGCATTTTCTTCTTAAAACTTAATTCCCAAAGGGAGTAGGCTGCCTATTTGTACAATATAAATGTGTGTTGTGTTTTCTTCTCAGGCACTGTAGCTGAGGTACATAAAACTGTATAGTTTAAATCACAGAAGGAGCCATTTATAATTCTTGTTCATTTTGTACACAAATCCATGTGATTCCATTAGATATGCAGCACAGCCTGTTATACAGTAGTGAATGGAGATCAAGCACTTCTGTTTACCTGTGAAATTGCCTATTAAAATTACAATAACCACCATAAAAATGACTTTTTTATGTCTCTCCTCTGAGAGGAAGTTTCAATTTACTGGTTCATGTGAAAATATCTTGCAAGTAATTGTAAATATTTTAGGTAGATTTACTCTGATATTACTTCATGTGTCAAATTCATTGAAAAAAACCCAGTGAGATGTAAAAGATACAATCAAGCTGAAATCTATTCAATTATTTAATAAAGAGGAAGTCATTTAATACTGTACTTGTATAAAGTTCCTCCTTACAAAGTTATGTAAATGCAGGTTTGAGAGTTAAATGTACCCTTTTGTTTTCAAAAAGGCCCCAGAAAAGTTATAAAATGGTGGAATAGGTGGAATAGTCCAAGGCAGTCACAAATTAATCAAAATTAAAGTCAAAGCCAAGTTGCAGAGAGGAGGGTGAGTTCTCTTCCTACTAGTGTTCTTTTTATCACTTATTGATATAACTTAAAATTTTCCATCAGGCTTTATCAAAAGAGATCTCAGGTTAAAATTTTAACCAATATTACAAGATTTCTCTGCAAATTTTACTTTCTCATTTGGTCAAAGGTCAGTTGCACTCTCTTCCATGGACAAGCTCCCAGTCTGTAAAGCAGATCCCCTTCCCTTAGGTCATAACCCAAACAAGCCAAGGTTAAAGCCAGGCAAAGCAAGCAGAACTGCTCACCTGTGGGTAATCGGCTGAGCCTAATGCCAGAGGACGTGTAAGTGAATCCCCCACATCAGTTAAGTGCTCTCAGATTGCCAGTTCTTTTCACTGTTGGGCTTTTGGTTGGTAGCTGGAAAGGAAGGAATAGCCAAAGATCAGCTAAATAGAGGCTGGAGAGAGGTGGTGATGGGTGTTTGGGGTGTGTTGTAGTTGGGAACTTGTTTGATGAAGAACTTTCTGTGGGTTTTTTTAGCCCTTTTTCTGTCTGCTTTGGGCTATCTCTCAGATGTGGAAAAGATGCTTACAGGCCTGAATGTGGTAACTTCAGATTTTGTTGCTTTGTTTTTGCTGGTTTTGGGTGGGTTTTTTTGGAGGGGTGGGGGTGGACTTTTTATCTCATTGCCACCAAATTAAGCCTTTTTTTGTCTGCTATTTATGGAAAGTAATTAGTGAAGGTGTAAAGCTGAAGGCCAGTTTTGCTGGGGACTGAAGTGTTCCTGCCTCATCATGTGAGGCTGTTGAAAGAGTGAGTGAAGAGGATGGTTCACACCTCTAAGAACAGATATCTTTTAACCAAGGCATTTTTCATAACCTGAACTGGTGTTTTAAGTGCTGCTCACTCAGCTCTTGGATGGCTGAAAGGGGATGTGACCTCTTTTCCAAGGTGAGTCATTGTTTGGTGCCTTCTTTAATGGTATATGTGGACAGTGGTAAGAAAAGGACATATGTTGCCTCTAAATTTACATGGATAATACTCAGATCCTGTTTTGTACAGAAGCCTACCAGAGATGTATGCTCACTGTTCAGCTGTTAAGATTGTTATTAAACTTTATGGACCATAAACCCCATGGAAACAAGGAAAGCGAACAACTATGCTATTAAAATAGTGTCAAAACAGGAGACATATTTCATAGGTTCAAAACTGTAAGCCTGCCCACATGCAGCATTTCAGCTCTTGTAGCTTGCCTCAAACTAGTGTTTATTTAATCTCTAAATTAAATGCAATATTGCTAATACATAAAGCCTGGAAAAATATGTTCCTTTTAGTTTAAAGTTCAGCTTCATAAATCTAGCTTTGCAGGCTGCCTTCTGAAATGGGAGTTGATTTTTTTCTTTCTTTATTTAAATATTTGTCAGGCATCCATCATCTCTTAATATTTCCTGGCATGGGAATCTACTTAATTCCAAACTAAATCCATCTTGATTTTCACTAAATGCCTCGACTTGCTCAGTATAACAGAGTCCTTATTAGGGAAGACAGACAAACAAGGGGATAAAAACATCCTTGACACACTCTTGTGGGGGTGGGAAGAAGGAAAGCAGAGATGCTCAATGTGGACTGACTCAACAGGGCAATGTTTTTACTTTCAAATATATGTATTTTGGGAAAGAAACTGTCAAGCTTTTTGTGTGAGTGTGCTTTTCTGTGTTAGCAGACCTGTCCCTTGTATGTATATATTTGTCTTTCAGTGTCCTCCTGCAAATTGCGTTTGACTAGGCCAAGGTACAACAGTTTAAATATCATTTTTCAGGTAGGCACAGCAAATTTCTAACAACAATGCTTTGAAAAAAAATCCCTAAACTTATATTGCAATATTCTAAAGACTGGCAAACATGTATATACATAGGTTTCTGTGTCTGATTTTGTTATTTTGGGTTTTCTCTTCTCTCTCTCCCCCCCCCCCCCCCCCCCCCCCCACCTTTCTGGGGGGAAGCCCATCCATTCCATCTTCTCAGAGTTCATTAGGTTTGTCCTTACAAATGGAATATTTTAAGGTAAGTGATGGGAGGACCTAATTTTGGTGTTTTGGGCCTAAATTAAAAGTTAAGATGCTTTTTTCTTTTTTCTTTTTTTTCTGAAGTAGTAAACTTAGGTTGCAGTAGGAAAACAGAAAATAAATTTATATAACTCAAACTTTGTCCTTGGGTTAATGCAACCTATTGGACACTACCTGATGGTGTAATTGCATATTCCTGGTTTCTCTGTGATTTTTGGGTTACAGCTCCGTTGAAGAATGGGGATCTTGGGATGTTCTCTATATCTGGAGGTTATTTGGATGGGGTTTTCTGTTTTGTGTTTTTTTTTTTTTTTACTCAAGCATCCAAAAGAGATTTCGGATCTCTAAGCAGGTAACCAAGTTTGAAAAATAATGATGAAAATTTAATATTTCTTCCTCCCCTCCCTATAATGATGATTAATAAAAAGACAGCTTCAGTATGACCTGTCCCTCCTCCTCTGCACACACTTTCCTTTTTCCTGCAGGCTGCTAATGACTATCACTGTAATTGTTAGGTGCTGCTGATCATAGGAAAGGAATGTATTTCATACTGCTGTTTATTCTGAGTCTATAAAGCTGATATTAATGTGATTCTCCTATCTGAGTTGATTAATTGCCACCAAATTAGGGACTGTGCTTTGGAAGAATTTAACCTTTTGTTTTCTATTCATAGCAACCATATTAATGCTGTCAAGAAAAGTTTGTTACTTGTGTGTTATCCTGGTTTGTCGCAGATGTGATCCTCTGAGTAGGGTTTAAAACGTTATGAGCCTACACCTATAAACTGTTTTTCATGTTATTGGAAGGTAATTTTTCCTAAACACCTTGCTAAGTGTATGTTGAGAGTGTTGCATGTAGATGAACTTGTATACAGGCCTCGCTGTCAATGATGTGATTTGGTTGAAATTCTTTGATGCTGTTTTTTAAATAATACTATTATTCAAAGAATAATATTATCTAGTGAGGCATGCTGAGAGAATTGTTTGTAAATATGACAGGAGAAACCAATGTAGAAAACACTTGAAACCAGTTCTATGAAACCTGGAGAAGGAAATAAGCTGAGTGATATACCTGTATATCTATAGATATATATACACATTTTTTAACGAGGCCAGCAGTTCTGTTAAAATATGGAAATGTTAAGGCCAAAAAGAGTTCCTGTGCCAGGAAGACTTGTGTTCTTCCCCAGATGCTTCTATTATAAATCATCTTGTTCCTTAAGTGGGCATTATGTTACTGTATTTTATAGGAACCTTTCCAAAAGAAATTTAATTACATTGTCATTTTAGATGGTAAGAATAAGCTGCACAGTATTCAGTTCCCCAAAAGTGAATTCACTTTTAATGTGCCATCTGTTGCTACAATACAATACAAAGATAAATAGTTGGAAAAGAGAAAAAGAATTGACAAGACAGAGAAATGGGATTTGATTTGCCCTTTCATCGCACGCATAAAGAAACAGAAGCTCAATCAATGCACAGAAATGAAGGCTAATACATAATGGTGACTGGTCCTGAATTTTCCCCCACCTATTGTTTCAAGCCCTAATTAAGAAAAAGAAGATCTGAGTTAGTGTAGCTCCTTCTGTCTACCTAGACTCAGCTGTACCATGTCAGGATCTCTGTAGCAGGTACGGAGAGGTACCCTGCAGAAGGTGGGCTGGTGTATAAAGGCTCAGTTGCCTGGGAAAAGGGAGAATTGACATGAACAAATGAAAGCCCATGCCAGGAAGTTTTAATCAGTGATTTTTATGAAAGAGTTTTTGATGGATAGTTTGAGACTCTTTACCAGAGAGATCCCCCGCTCTAATGTCATGCTTTTAGGAGCTTGTTAGGCAGCTTAAAGCTGTGATTAATATTTAGCAAAATGATATATGGGGAGGCTTGAAAGCAGAGGTTATTTACTATGTGTAATTAGCTTTGGTTATTATTTGTAAAAGATGCATTGTGGATTCTAAGTAACAAAGCCCAATAAGGAGGTTTTATTAGTTATAAAGTTCAGTTAGTATCAAAAAGATGTTCTGTGAAGCCTATTATTCAAATGTTTGAAAAGAAATATTGAATCAAATTATAAGCATAAAGCCTTTCTTCTTCAGGCACATGTGCGTCTATAAAGATTTTCTGGTGAGATAAGTTTGTCTGTTCCTCCTCTTCGCTTCCCTCCTTATGTTCAAAATGAGCTACTTTGCAGAACATCTGTGTGTGGACTCTAAAAGCTTAAAGGAACAACAGGGTAAGGAAATGAGCATTGTTAGCAGTGTGAAATAAATTCCTCCTGACACTTTAAGGTGACATTGCTTGCTTCACCAGGAGGAGATTAAAGAAAGAAATTCTGCCTTTCCCATGATAGGAAATACTCCTTTATTATCCAAAGTATATATTAAAAAATAATAAAAATAATAACTTGCTTCTTTTCCCAGATTGCTGAGTGCCATGTTAGAGATGGTTTAAGTAAAGCACCTGGTCCATGTATGTGTCCTTTCTCATCACCCCTTACTTTTTAGGGTCAAGTGATAAAAAGAGACCTAGACATGTAGATTCTGGTATATGTGGAGGCTTCCTCTGAGAGCTAGACACTTCAGGCAGTTGGAGACTTCATAAATAACTCAAGATGGAGATTATGGTTCTCTCTCGTTACTGTAATTAAAAAAGGGGCAAAACCCCTTAAGTATAGTGAGGCAGGCTATGTATAGGTATGTAGGTAGTTACTTTGCTATGGATAGCATGGTAGAATTGGGTAATTGGAAAGTTGTTTTGTGCCTGTTTTGAAAAGGTTTAGAGCAGTTTCTATCCCAGGTAGCTTTTAACACCAGAAGACCCTTTGGGCACCTGCTATGTAAGTAAATCTTAGCTTGGTCTTGAAAAAATATATGCAATTTTCCTTGGAACACTCATTTATCTCTCTTCCATTTAGTTCCTATCAGCTGTGTTTCAAGAATTCAGCAAATCTGATGGAATTAAAAGTGGAAATAATGTGATAAAAATCATGGTTCTGATCAGACTCTGTCCCACTAAGAAGGTATTTTCGTGATACTTCCTTGGAAGTCTGCTGTTCGAGGCAGAAAATGAGAGTTGGTGCAGGTGATTCTTTCTCTTAGCTTTACTACATCTGTAAATCTTTCTATGCTGATCATGGTAGTAATTCCAAGCAGCACTCTCTGACTTTTTTTACTGAAATACATGTGGGAATAATAGTTTTGTTGTGTCTGATCGCAGGTTGGCTTTATTATGCAAAACCAGTGAGCAGCTTCTAGTGCTCAGAGAAATCCTAGTGGAACATATTAACAAAAGCATGTACAATCACTCTTTACTGGCTTTCAAACCACACTTGTGTTGTCCTTAGTTATAGTGAACATACTTTAGTTTTGTTTTATGTTGTTGTTGTTTAATTCTGGGAAAGAAGTGGGTTTGTTGTTTCTGCTCTCAGTCTCATTCATATTCTCCTACTCATTTCCCTTTCCTTCTTTCTTTCCTCTCTTGTTTTTATCCAGATTTCTAAATCTGATTAGTGATGACTACAGCTTGACAAATAGGCTGTGTTACCAGCCAAATTTTGCATTTATGTCCACTTAACCCTTTTTAGCAGAGGGATAATAAAAGAAAGCATGTCAATAATTTTTGAAGAATTATGTTCTCTTGCTTAAAAAATAAAAAAAGGCAAGTTTGTGTTGTTGTTTTTTTTTTAAACCTTATAATAAGGATATTTAGCTCTGAAAGAAGAACACTGCTTTTGAACAGACATTAATATGCTGTGTCAAAACAGATGCATACAGGAGGCAAAAAAAGGCGTGTTTTCCACTTTTCTTCAGTGATTAACTGTTGCTGAGAGTTCTAGTTTAATTCTTGCTTTTTAAAATTCAGAAGACATTGGAAATATTTATCAAGGTTTAGACAAAATTAAAAGCTTGAGTAACAGCCTTAAGTAAGTATTTAGTTAATTTATGAATTCTTCAGTTTTTCAATGGGTATAATTGATAGGTGTTAAAATTCAAAATATGTCTGATTTAATATTAAACCACTCAGTCCAGCTAAGGTACTACGAGGATCCTATTAAAAAACAAAAAAAAAGAATTAGTTTTTGCATCTTGATTTTCTTGGCTGTGGTTTTGGATTTTTTTTTTTTTTAGTTTTTGGTTTTGTTTTTTTGTTTGTTTGTTTGTTTGTTTGTTTGATTTGTTCCCCCCCCCCTTTCCTTTTACTTCTGGAAGGGCTTGATAGGCAGATGTGGGTTGAAATAACTTGAAATAACTTTATGCTATAAATAGAGAGATCATGACCATATCCTGTATTCGCCTTCAGGGTGAGGTAAAGCCTGTGTGACAAATCTCCTTTTTCCAAGGCACAGGGACAAAAGAATATCTGTTTGTTGTTTTTTTTTTTTTTAAATAAAGCCTTTTACTTTTCCAGAGGCGAGCTTAGTGAAGAGACCTTGGTTTTAAAGATGAGACTTCTGTGTGCATGTGTTGATGCTTTTGCTCTAAGGAGACTTGGAAGGCAAATCTGATAAAGGAAGAATAAACCTCTGTTCTGATCTTGCTGGGAGCAACCTAGTTGTCAGCAGTGTTTGCAACACTTAGTGTGTATTCAGTTCTGTAAAGCATCCCTTCAGACTCTGATTTCTACTGTCCCTTTAGCAAATCTAATACCTTACAAATCCGTTAAATATTTTTATCTTAATCATTCCTTGTAGCTTCATCTTAGAACTGTAGCTGTGTTCCCAGATTCTTATGTGTTCTTTCTATTTGTTTGACCTCTTATCAATGCTACACTGGCTCTCACTGTACTCCTACACTGAGACTCCATTGCTGAAGTAAGAGCTAATGGCTCTAGCAGCAGCACATTTTCTAGGTGCAAATCAAAACTGTTCTCTGACACCTTAGTGCCGCTTCTATGTGGTATTATAGGTGTTGATCCTATGGCACCCTGTGTCTTTATCTCAGCATTGCTGAATCTTTCCAAGGGGATGGCTTCCAGGTTTGGTGGAGGTCTTTGAGAGCATGGTACGGAATGTTGTGGTGCTGCTAGGATGTCGTTGCCATGGTGCGATTATGTACACACACCACTGGGCAGTGGTACAGGGTGATCAACATCTGGGGTGATGCTCACAAGATGCCAGCTGGGTTGCTGCCATGGTCAAGCTTGGAATCTTGAAGAGACTGTTCTCCAGGAACAAATGTAAGTCTGGTACCTGCTTCATAAGGAAATATTCCACCTTCCTTAGACTATATTTGTTTGGAGCAAGGTAAATCTGGCTTACTTGCAGTAGTGGTGTTGCACTTGTACTGCTGGGTCAAGAAGCTGTTGTCTTTTCCTCCAAAGCCATGTTTTACCACAGGAAAGCTTTACACCAGGGAAGTCAGTGTTGCTGTAACTTAGCAGCTTTGTGTCTCTTAGCAGGTTTCTCCTCAGGTTTATTTCTTTGTAGTTGTCTGTATGGCAGCTGTCTCCCTGGAGCATGAAGGTTAGGAACTTGTTTAGTCCTGACCTGGCAGGTGCTACTAGGAGCTGAACACAGAAGTGAAGGAGAAAACAAATAACTTTCAAGCTAATTTTGTGTCCAATTAACAATTAGATTCTTGTGAGTTAGTATGGTGAAGAATATTCCTGACTCCTTAGCTTATGTGCATTGGTGCATCCATCTGAAGCCTCCTGTACAGTCCTAACAAAATAAGCCTTTTCCTCCATAAAAGGTGTGACAGTGGGACACCAGCATATGTGTTTACTCTTCTCTTGCTTTATTATTAGGCTATGGTCAAGCTTGATTAACTGTCCGTGTCCAAGATTTTGTATATGTTTCCTTTTTTAGCTACAGTAGAACACAGTAAAAGTATGTTTTGCCGTTGAAAGGCAGTGTTTCTGTTCATGAAATAAGGACAGTGATATTGAGATTAAAATGCTGTAAATATAGAAGATAAGGGGACTAAACTTTGGGATGTTATTTTTTAATTATTCTATCTATTTTGGTGTCTTAGGTACCACGTTATGAAATGATCATACTAGATAACATTGATTCTCAACTTTTTAAAAGGCCACAGCCAGTTATGTGATGTAATTGCCTTTGTGTGAAATCCAGCATTAATGATTTCACATAAAAATTGGGAATAAGTGCCGTGTACATCTGACATGCAGACATGTATCTGTATAGCACAGTCATAAAACAAGTGCTGTAAACGTCCATGAAATATGTTCTTTTTTTCTAAGCCTCTGTGTGGTTATTCTGTTTGTCACCTTTTTTGTATCTCCTCTTACTCCAGCAGAATACAACTATATGGGGTTTTTATGTCTGCAAATCACAGTACACATCCACAAAGCATGTATCTGTAATCAAAATGGTGATGCAGCAACAAGAGGAAGATCTGGATTTCAAACAGCTCAGACAGACAGCAGAGGGGACATGGGGAGATAGTGGCCCTGATAGTTGGAAACAGGGATACAAATTCTGCAGGAGCATTATAGGAAAATGCTTTACTCCCACCAGCCAAATCCAGGTGCACCTTGGTTCTATTCTGCTAAAGAAAAATAAATATCCAGGTATTATAGCATCTGAACATCTCCTGCCCTCTGGCCGCTGCAGTCCTTGGTGTAAATGATGCTATGCCTTGCTTGCAGGACTGTGTTCTGCCATTTTAACCTTTGCCAGCATAAAACTTTGACTTTCATAAAATGCTTTGAATTTGAGCCTGAAACAAACTTTTTTCCTTGTCTCTTTCTCTAGCTTGTTTTTATTCTTTTAAAAATGCTTGAAAGCACGGCTTTAGACTGATACATTGACATGCTTTCAGCAGTTCTGCTGTGGATGGTCCAGTGCAACACGAGGAGTTTGTTTTCTTGAAGAGATGAAAAATTTAAGAGCAGGAGGGGAAGGAGGAGGAGGAAAAGGGGAGGATGTACATGAATGTTTGAGGCATAAATTATGGCAGCCACAGGGCTGTGATCACTTTTGTATCCAATTTCCAAGCATGTTTCTGCAGTCCTGCCCTTTATGAGTTGTTTTCCCTCAAATGTAGTTCTCTTTACAGTATATCTCTTTTTAAGTACCTGAGTGCACACTGCATGTGTGGAGAATACATGTTGAGGTGTTTGTGAATGTTTTTGGCTATTGCAAAGCTTGTAGTGCGGGCTATTTGTCATTTAAGTCCTATAGGATGAAAAACAAGAGGACTTGTTTTAAGAGATCAAGTGGTATGTTCTTACAAGTGAGACAATATTCAGACTTGGATGAAATAAGGTAATGACTATAGGTATGTGCATTCCATTTTGTGCTTTACACAAAAGCTCCTATCAGGAACGGAAGAGAGAATACTAATCGCGCTGGCCTCTGGCTATATTGTATATCTGCCTACAAATATATTTTGTCCTTTGTATATACATATTTACATAAAGCATTCTTTATATTTGTGTTCCACTAAGCTCAGAAGTTTGGTAGCTGTGTTTCTGGACCTCTGTTTCTGCTGCCATTTGTTCCTGCCTTCAAAATCTTCTTGCTTTGAAGTAAATAACCGATTTTGCTACAGTTGTCTTAGTGCTGTAGAGAGTTGTTAAAGTAATTGTACCTACTTCCAAAATGTATGAAAAATTAGATTTTTCTGAGAGAAGGTTTTGACATCTTCTGAAAAGATAATAACGGTGTAAGCTAACAGGGAGAAAGCTGTACACTTTCAGTTTGATCACTTACTTTATACCTGTGCATTACTATTTCTTTAATGTTCACATATAAAATTCAGCTAAATGTTGTTCCTAAGAGCTGCAGGCAAACTCCTCTGAAAATACCAAGTTAATGAACTTGAACCTGAGCTTTCTCCATCAAAGAAATCATTATAGACAATGTGTTTTAGCTTTTGGCTTTATTCAGTTTAAATTCACATTTTCTCTTCCATAGGAAGAAGAAAGTGCTTCTTTAAGAGGAGGTGTTTGTTAAATCAATATATACCTGTTGATATTGCTAGGAATTGCCTTTTTGCTTTCAAATTGCTGAACAAAATACCTGAGTAGGCATAATGTCAAGAATGGAAATAATCAAAGTGTATTTAAGACTCGCTTAAAAAAATCCATTTAAAATGTAGGAATGTGTTTTTCAGGCATTTTAAGACCCTAAATTGAAACACAAGTATTTAAATTATTTTTTTTTCAAAGAGATTCAGAACAGAAATATACTTGCATAGCCACTGAGTGAACTTTTTTTGTCCTCAGCATTTAAGTTTTTTAGCAGTTCTGTATTTTAGAAGACTTCAGTGCCTCATAAAAAGCAAATACTCAAATTTTCAGTTTCTAGGCACTGAATATTTTCCCTTCTGCTGGCCTTGTTTTTATAACTGATTTTTTTAAAAAAAGAAAATGGGAGAGAAAGAAACTAAGGAAATGAATGGAAGATTTTGGAAAAGGTCATTAAACAAGCTCTCTAAAATCGGATTGATACTGTCAAACCTTAACATAAACATAATTCCATGATAGAGGGGAGGTGAGCTGGGGCCCAAGCAGCATGGCTACACTTTGCTAGCTAAACTTAAGTACTGCCACCCAATTTCATTAGCAAAAGGATTCAGAAGGTAAATGGTTGCAGTAAGAATAACTAAACTACTTCAATCTTTACCAGTCAACAGCTACAGGGAGCTCTCAGAGGCCACTTAAAAGTGCTGAGGCTCCAGTTTGGTCTTGGCAGCAGACATCTTCATTATTCCTCCAAAATCATGAAGCACCCAGCAATCACTGATCATCTTGAAACAAAAGTTTTGAAGCTGTGGTCTAGCAATGATTCATCCAAAGTAGAGGATCAAGAGTAGCCTTGGAAAAAATAAGCTTTTAAACCTGAGGTTTTATATATTTAGATGGGCTTGGTTTTAGTTTTATAGTTTAGAATAACTACAGTGAACCCATCAAGAGTCATGGAACATCCTGACACATATTAAAAATGATGGAACAAAAATAGCTCATCTCTTGCATCCTGGAGTGCTTAACATTGCATTCAACCCCTATAGAACACCCTGGGAAAACCTGCTGCTGCTCTCCAGCTGAAGTCTGGTCTTAAGCTGTGCAGAGCTCAGCAGACAAAAGTGACAGTTGTGGCTGTTCTAGCAAAACTGAATCACGAAAGGCAGGGGAACACCCTTGGCTTTCAAAACTAAGCTAGTTTCTACTCTCTCACATGGTCTATTAATGCTCCAAGCAATTAATGTCACCTCTATTTTGTTTGTATTGATCTTCATCGTGCTCATTCTCTCACTCCTTGTTCTGTGCCAAGCTGTGGGCTAGCCTTTCTACACCTTGACTCGGTCAAAGAGATGAATGTTTACCAGAGCACAGTAATTTGGAAGATGGGGAGTTACTTGTATGGTATACTACTGTCCTGTAGTGTGCCCCTTTTATCCCCACCATTGCTCCTTGGGGCCATAAACTCGTGCGTAAATATCTGTCCTAATTCATATTATGAAGAAATATGATCATTATGAACGTCAAATCGTTCTTTAAGGCCTGGAGTTTGTCAGTCAGGATGATCAAGGAGGTGTGTGCATCAGAGCCTACTCAGTTTGACACAGAAGGAAACTTAAAAAGCTCAAACCAAAGCTCATCAAAGCTTACAACCATACACAAAGGTGAAGGATGTACTTTGGTGTATGCTTAATAGTGGGAGATTATCCCTTGTGAATTGCGTACACCTGGTTCTCCATTACTGTCTATAGACACTGAAGTCATTGCTCCTTCCTGCCTTCCACAACTGGGGAGGGCATGAAAAGCTGCCTGCAACTTTTTCCAGTGAGTGAAGTTTTTAAGACTTTTATTCAACAGAGTCCTGTCTTGAAATCTCAAATGCTGGTAGCTTGATACAGAAACCAGAAAAAGCCTCCTGAAAAAGGAGGTTTTAACACAACAGTTAAAGTGGTCAGGGTTATTTAGAATAACCAAGTTCACAAACCTCTATGCACACTAACCAGAGTATTTATATGCTTCAGGAAAGTTAAGGACCATATTTTTATTTATTTTTTAAATTTATCATAGAATATATAATTTCACTTATAGTGCTATAATCATAGCATTATAGAAGTTTGAAGTTTTTCAGTTTCAAGACCTATCTTCTACAGTTAAATGTAATCACGTCTCTATATTATTTGTGTTCCAACAAATGCCATATTTTTGCACAGTTCCACTTACAAAAATCAGGTTAAGACTAGTGATTTTTAACAGTTCCCTAAATCCAGTATTCCTATCCCATATTGTACACCTGGCTGCAGCCTTCAAAAGAAAACAAAAATGGTAAAATAGCATGGTAACGTAGCAGCCACTTTGCCTACAGTTATCTGTCAGCACAAGTGACAAACTGTAAAACATCATCCTATCTTGGTGGAAAACAGTCATCTTTACTGTGTAAATTAATTAGTTTTGATGTTCTCATCTCCAATGTTTTAGCATAGTTCTACTGTGTTTTTAGAGTTTCATTCCTACAATCTGTAGCCCCAGGTGTGATATAAAAACTCTTGTTTGTTTTTTTCCATTGATTCCAATAGTGATTTGGTTCTGAAAGGATAAAGAGTGAACAGTAAGGCAGAGGTCTTGGAGGTGATGAGTTGTGTTGGTAAGGCAACACAGCCCAATTGCATTTCCAGAAGAATTCAGAGTATCATCTAGTATGTGTTTGCAATAAAACTTTCACAATACCTGATAAAATCTTACCTCTTTAGAGGGAGATGGTGGCTAGAACCTCTTGTCAGGGGCTTTTGTCTGTTTTATGATTTCTTATGTTTAGTGGTTTATTTTTGTTTGTATAATTTGTGCTACAGGCACAGTTAGGACCCTATGTATTGTGAGAGGTTGTGCCTTCCAGAAATATGTGATGACTGTAGGTGTGGGTTTTTTTTTCACCATCATTTCCAACAAACTTTTGTCGCAGCCGTGTCCCCCTAAATATATATATGTATTTTAAGGAGCAATATTTCTTTGCTGTTACTTTTGAGGCAATCTGGTATTTGCAGTATACCTTCATGCTATGTCTAGAAATACACTATGCACACCTATATATGACCTCTGATGTTTGTTTATCCTGATTTATGAGATCCCATGCATACTACTGGGAAGAAAAATAAATATGCAAAGTGTCAGTAGACTCTTAATGGAGTTACCCAGTATTTCTTCACAGAAGCTGACCTTGAAGTTGCTTTTCATGCACAAGTCAAAATATGTAAATTAAGATCTCAAAGTGACAGTTCAAAACATGTATATAGTTTGTAAAGTTCTTGCCAAAGCCATGGAAACTTCATGTTCTACAAAGGACATTCATCAGTCTTTGAAACTGTGGCTAGCAAAGTGCAGAAGAATAGCATTGCTCAAATGCTCAGGGTGGAATTTGGTCAAAGCACTAAATTTCACTTCAGTAGCATAAGACTGCCAAAATTTACTCCTGAAATCTGAACATAGTGCCAGTCCCATGTAGATCTTCCAACTCCCTAACAAAAACAAAAGAAAAACTAAACTGCTATCAAAAATTGACTGATACATGTTTAATTTTCTTTAATGACATTTGCTTTGCTACTCTTCAGAGTGTCAGAGATGGCAAAATGAGGACAACCAACTCTTCCAAAGTGAGATGAGACACTTACAGGGCTTCCAGCTCATCTTTACTAAATAGTTCTAATACTTCAAACCCCATTTTAATATTTCTTTTTGCTGCATTTACATGCCAAATGCTCCCAGAAACATTTTCATCTCATATTTTATCTCTTGATTGCCCTGTACTCACATTCTCCAAGCATAGCTTTAATGGTTTCCAGTTCCAGCTCAAAACTTTTCTATAATATTGAGGATAGAAAATATTTTCCTTTCTACTCTTTGCTATTGTTTGCAACTTAAAAAAAAAAAATCAGTACAATGAATTTCAGTTACATTTGTGATTAGTCCTTGTCTACAGCAACCACCACATTTGGCACAAACATCTTCTGAAAGCATTCTTGCAGATAGATAAACAAGCAGATATACTGGGCTGGTGAACAGATGAGTGGGAAATAGCTGGGTTCTCAAAGATAAATCTATTGTGGTGTTGAAGAGAAAATTCAGGCAAAACATTTGGTAACGTGGTAGTGCAGAGGATTAGACACACATAATTGATGTCACTAGCACTAAAAAGACAGCAGGGTTGTAGTGCGTGTTGATTATTTCTCCTTTCTGTTTATGTTAGTTTCCTCTGCTTTGCAGCTGTATGGCTATGCCAATGAAAGCCCCCGAGACCGAGCTGTAGCCGCTGCTCTCCTGTAACTGCATCATTACCTCACTCCAAACAAAGTCCTTTTTTTGTCAATAGAGGATGAAAACATTATTGGATTCAGGAGCTCATAGTAGTCCTGTATGCAGCTAGGGATGAGGAGGATAGATTTATGAAATGGACCATTTCAAATGGCATTATCTTCCCACAGTGAGGTACACCTTTCATAAATCATGGGAGAGCACTTGGAAAATAAAGCATTTGTTATTCCTGCCATATATTGTATTAGCATCCTCCACAGTGTGATCTTGGGGTGGGGGGGAGAATCCTCTGAGCTCGTTCTTCCCTAATGATTAGGGCTTTTTATCTTGCAGTTACAGGAAACTTAGAACAAAATTTCTTTTTAATCTGAAATTTTAGTTTATATTTGTTTATATACTTTCAATATTGCAGGATATTCGCTGCCTCATTAGGTAGCAGGCGGTCAACTTGGGAGAGGAGTTCAAGTATAGATGAAAAATTTTTGTTAAGGCTAGTGTTAGTGTTGTGGGTATTATCACTTCTTAAACTCAAACCGCCTATTTTTGCTGCGTTAATAAAGCTGTCTGATGCCTTTTGAACTCACCAACAGCTATATATTGCATTGGGCAGGAAGAGGGCTCTTTATGTGTTGTCAGAATATTTTTTTTTTTTTGTATTTTCACAACCCAATTTTGCAATAATTTTACCCAGTGTGTCTGATGCCACTTGGGATAAAGGCAGGTCTCTATTTAACCTGTAACTAGCCTGATGTGAAAAGTCAACATTTATTACACAGTATTATTTGTGTTGATACTTTAAAATCATCTCTTTGCCCTGGAGAGGAACATTTTGAGAATGCTGTAAGATAGCAACTTGTCATTACTTGCAATGAACCAAGAAGTAAGGCCTTGATTTGGGGAAATGTTTTGACCAGAATTCATAGAAAGGTAAAGGTGATGGCAGTGCAGAAAAATTCCCTGTGTTTAAGAGCACATCAAAAGAAAGCATCAATGGAATATTGAAGTGTGTGTTAAATTGAGAACATTATCTAGAAATTAAACAACCTGTATTATATTAAAAACTTGTTTAATTTGAAACCTCCAGTACTCAGAAGCTGGGAAAGGTCAGACTTTGTGCTCCTCTGTACTAGCATATTTCTGCCTCCTTGTGTATCTGTTAAAATCAGTTTATTTTTCTGTGACACCCTCCCATGTGTTTATGCGCTATTGGAAGCATTTCATATTGAAAACAGAGGTTAGATTGTAGCAAAGCAAAGGATGACATTTCTTAAACTTCAAATATTTGACTTGGTTACCTGGCTTTCTTTATTTTTTGACATATGAACCAAGGGGAAAGAGTGAGTGCTTAGTGATTTTTTAAATATACTTTTTTTTTTCCTAATGGAGAACATGTTAAAATGACAGAAAAGCAGTATTATTTTATTAACTTGTAATTTGTAGAAGACAAATATATTTAATTTTTTATAGGCATAAAATGTTTTTCTCTTGGATATGCTTATAGAAGCCTTTATTAAGACTGGAGCATAGATGAGAGAAGCCTATTGCTGCCAACATGAAGCTAAAGCTTCCTCTGCAGTGAAACTGAGAGATCAAGTCAAGGTCAAACTCACTATTCCTGAAATTTCTGCAGACACCATTATTTAGATGTAATGAGCCCTGCTTGGATCCGGTTTGGAAAGATACTAAAGCTTTAAACTTTTAAGTTCGGAGGCTCCTGTTACATGCATGGGTATCTGAACCCTGAATCTGAAGGCTTGGCATTTTAGATGTTGACTTTCCACAGGGTTTAGGAGAACTTGTTCCTGTGATAGTGAAAATGTCTTTTGCTGAGGGCTATGAAACTGTTACCGGGAGTGTAAGTTTACCTGGTCATGGGCATTACTCCACTGGGGCTTGGGGTACAGCTCCTGTATTCGCTGAGCACATAGATAGGCTAGGAGAGGGAGAAAATGCATTTTATCAGCCATGCAAAAAATGTGTATTAAAGCTGTAAATGGGATACAATTCAGCAATGTGCCACACCTTCTATTTTTTTTTAATGAGTAAACAAGTGATGATTGTGGCAAAAAAAAACAAAAAAAAAAACGCACTGTTTCCCATAATCTGGGAAGCTTGTATAGGAGCTTGTTGAGTACAGATAGCAGCAGCTTCTTGTGGGAAATAATGGAATCTTCTTTTTTTTCTGTAGATTTCTTAAAAGGCTTGATATATAATAATATTGGTTATGTCATTATGGCAGAAGAATTGCTTTTCTGGCTGAGCTGAGGTATTGAACAGTAGTGTATATAATGGATAAAAATGGTTCTCCTGGATAAGGAGAGACAAGTATTGTCGCACCCATTTTGAGGTGTATATAGAGTATATTTGTCCTTTTTCTTTTTTTTTGACATCCATTATGAGGGCACCATGTGTGAATTTTGTCTCTACACTAATGTCAGGTTTTGAGAGTTTTTACACTGCAGCTGTGATCAGGAATTCCCCATGTACTCTTCTACCTCAGCACCTTGTCAGTGAATGGCAGATAGGAATTTTTACCTGTGTTAATATACAGATATCACCATTTTGTTTTAATGCTTCAGTGTTTAAAGCTGTTAAATAAAGCTGGGATTCATCAAAAACTGTTTTAATAGAATTGTCAGGTATCTGCAGTAGCTCTGATTTAAATGGATAAGCAACACCTATGGGCAAATGATCTTTCTGCATGCAGAAATTAATTACAATTCAAGACTGATGAACTTTTATGAGCTAGTTAATTTTTAAAAGATGCTGTGTATGGTTTATTGAAATTAAAAGAAAGTGACAGCTTTCTGCCCCTACCCTCATAAAATCCCGTCCTGCATATAATAGTAACCTAATTTAGTTCAGAAATGCTGGATCTCTTCCCTAACAATTCATCGTGTAAAGGCCAGTTGAAGGTTTCAGTGCACTTCAGGTAAACAGAAAAGCTTCTTGCTGGTCATCCATGTTATGCTGGCTTGTATCAGTAGAGAAGCTCTAAACTCCTACTCTGTCCTTTGTCCTTGATTACCCTCAAAACCACTTTTTGAACAAAGTGCAGTTTAAATTCAGCATCAGGTTACAAAATGCCCATTTATAGAGTGTTATGAATGAATATTGATTATAAAACAGTGTGCCATATACCACAGGATTGCAGATATTTTTATGGTGTGGATCTTCTCCTGGTGAAAAGATTTCATGGGCCACTGCCCTCCCTAATTATGACTGCAGGACACAGCTCAATTCCCATTCAAAGTGGGACCACAATGTCTTTCATTTGTATTCACATACCATTCTTGTGGGAAAATGAAGTAACAACTTATGGGAAAAGGTGATATTGTGAAGGTATTTATGCTGGTACTGTCCCAAGAATCTGGCTGTGGGCTACTTTTATTTAATTATAAAAAGCTACTTCAAGCTATACCAAGCAGTGCTCAGAAATACCATCCTGAAGTTACTACTTCTGTTACTACTGTCATGAGTCTTCCTTCCCCTCAATGACCTTCATAAACCCACAGACCATAACTTTTCAAACCTCTGTTTTATGGTCAGAATTTTGCAGGAACCTCTTCTTTTGGTTCTGAAGTTGCATTTCTTTATGGTGGTATTTGCCTTCCTTGACCAATATCAGGGGGGTTTTGTAGCAATTTATGCCATGTCTGTGAAACCTGACATAGAAAAACTGTTTTATGACTATTGTTGGATGATGCTAGCAATACACGTCAACCAGTGTGGATCCACAAAAAAGGAATCTTTTTTGGGGTTCAAAACCTCAATAACATCTTTTTCAAATTAACCTTTCCAATAGTGAGGAGAATAAGCTATTTGCTAAATATTTGAACTATATAGCAAGGCATTGAAAGAAGTGCAATGAAATGAGAAATCAGGATGTCAGTTTTCATACCCAGCAAATGATTTTGATAAATACTGTATTTTTTCAGACTACTTAGATTTCTGCTTTTTGCTTGTGCTTGAAGCAATAAAGGTGAAAACATTGTCATTAACCTAAAAACTAAGAAAAAAAGGGAAGGTGTGTGTAGAGAATAATTCTCCTGCATTTATGTCTTATCCTATAACTAAATATCTTCATCTGTTGTAGAAGTGCATTGAGGATTCGTAGTATAAGCTCAGATGAGAGTGAAAAGGTGTTCCCTTTTCTTTTGGAAGATTCTATTGAGGAAACATTTAGTATAGCCAGCTGCTCCAACTGGACATTCACATGAGGAATGTTAATTTTCATGCTTCAATACAGAAATCTCAAGTTTCCTGGGTGAATTAGCTCTTAATGGATTTCTAAAATGTACCACCAGTGGCGTGGGAGAATGTAGTCTGTGCTGAGGCCAGAAAAAACAGGCTGTAATCAGATAACCTGTTATTATAATAAAGCTAGCGGATAACACTTTGCATTGCTCAGTACAGTAATTGGTCTGCCCCATATCCTACAGTCGCTGGCACTACAAAGTGTGATGTTTCACCTGTCAACTGTTCATAACAGTTTTTACTTCCTGTGTATTCTAAATTGAAAACCTAATTTCAGGTCTAGAAATGTGAAGCATATAGAAAGTGTCTCAAAATAGCATCTTAGGCTGCTTCCACGCTTTTTTCAGGCCATTGTTCTTTGGCAGAGTTCAGGCTGTTTTACCTTGCAGTGGGTATATAATAATGTCTTTGACAAAAACCTAGCAATTAAACCCTTTTTCTCATAGGTTACAGCTTTGTGACCAAGAACAGGCTGCAAAAAGTCGAAGGAATGAAAATAATCTGCTGTTCTTTGGAACTTGGCAGGGAAAATGTGTAGTCACTTAAACCACTCTGATCTTGTGGGTTTTCATTAGGTTATTTTACTTTAACAAACAGCAAACTCTTGTCTCGATCAGTTGTTGGCTTTGTGTTTGTGGTCACTAGGTATCCACTGCATTTTCCTGGGATAGACAATTTATTATGAGTTTAAATGTGCACCCATGTATACACATACATGTGCTTTTCATTCTATAGCTATGCTGCAAATGCTTATTCAGATGGATGATACAATGCTTGTGTACTACTTCACCAGATTGCAGCCTAGAACCTGCTGCTGTGGTGCTATTTTAATGTCTGTGCTCTTACGACAGAACCGGTTTTGCATGTTCATGCTTATTCTTTAGTTTGCCTACGTGTTTGTCAGTCACTGCCTCCCACCAAGTTTTGAAGTCAGGCTGGTTTCAACCAAATATGTCTCAACTCTCAAGATAGCCAAGTTCCTTCCAAAGTACAGAAAGCTGGCAGATAAGCAGAAATCACAGGCTCAAATTAGTACTCTTGTTGCATGAAAGGTAGCTAAAAATCAGCTTTTACATCTGCTGAGCAGTGGCTGGTTGCCAGTTGGCGTGTGTGTGCCCTGGCCATCCAGACAGCAGCAGCATAGCTCCAGGCTGGCCTCTGCAAGCGCTTCTTCTAGCCAGCTGCCAGGACAAAACATAGCTAAAGAACATGGAGGGAGATGAGGGCACCTGGGGAGGTGATTCAATAGGGACCCCAAGGAAAGGCAGGGTTATAGTGCTAAGAAGATACAGGAGTTGCTGGAGGCACTGCAGATGGGACTGAGGACACTGGGAGGGTAATGAGGTGCTTTGGGATGGATAGGCAACCAATTTTGTCACAAGGAGTGAATGCAGTGGACACAAAACACACATTTGTTCTGATTACAAGTATGTTCGTATTCTAGCTTAGCCTAATTACTGCTTTTGACTCAGCTCAACGCATAATGTTGCATGACATGTTGTCCTACTTTTAATTTCACAGCTGAACACATTTCTATTGTTTCCAAGCCTTGCTTTGCTCCATCTGGAGGACATGCAAGGTGTTTGACTGACCTGCGGTGCTACCAGTTCCTTTGGATGACCCTTTGGGGAATATCAGTATAAATGTATAGACCAAATATTTCCCCCTCAGGTGCTGACTATCCATTTTCTATAAAAAGTGTGGCTTGTGTTCCTGAGCTGTTCCTGAATGTCAGATATGATTCGCCAAGATGATGAGATAGGCCAGTTGGACCTGGTAAAAACATTAGTAACAACAGTTGCAGCCAAGAATGTGAGGAACAGATGAAAGTGCAATAACTAATTTTGTAAGGGGATAAACAGCTTAAATAACCCAAAGTTAGGTCAAATGGCTTCTTCCTGAAAGTATCCATCCAATTCAAGATAACTCAATTTTTAGCTTGAAAATGTTTTTTGCAAGTTTTAGTGATGCTTAGTTAGATGTTCTAGGCATAAGAAAAATCCAGTTTAGTTTTTTTGCCGACAAAGCCGGCAAAATTATTTTGTTTTTTTTTCCTCAGCCTGTGTATTTAGCTTATGATCAAGTCTGATCTGAAGACACGTTTCAGGGTATATGATGTCTGTGGCGTATGGTCATCTAGCAAAATATTGTTTTGTGCATCTTTTTTCTTAACCATAAAGGTGAACTTATTCTCCTGCAAAGTTCATAGCAATATTTTCTGAATCATATTTCAACATTTTTCACTTGGCTGTGCTGATGATTATCATAGAATCATAGAATAGCTGATACTCCATAGATGATACTTCATTTCTTATTGTCAACTCTAATTTGGGACATTTTTATGCTTAAAAAGTGTTTTACCTTATAGCATGGATAGGTATGCTCTACTATTGGCAGCTGTATATTAAAATGTCAACTGGGACATAAGCCTTCTGAGCTGGACATGCTCTTAATAACTAAAGACTCTTAAATGTGTCCCAGAGATCTGTGCTGTGACTGCTGGGCTGCTGTGTGAAAGAAAAAGGATGCATCTTTCTGAAAGTCAATTGTTCTGTCTTTAGAATTGCCTACTGTCACCTCTTGTACATGGTCTAAGAGCCAGAGTGAGTGACCCTTGTGGATGTGGAATCGGCAGATAGAGGTGTTGTGCCATTTTTTTACTGCATTTAATTATATATAATCCTTGGTGATGAAGATCCAAAAGACCATAGTAATAATTCAGTTACTTCATTGATTTTTTTGATGTGCACTTATTGCACAAGTAAGAATGGCAGAGTTCAGAATTTAATATGAAAGCTGTGTTGTCCCTTAAAAGAAACATGAAAATATATACAGCATTTTCATATTAGTTATGCCTGGCTTCAGTGATTAAGGAAGATCCTGAGTTTAAACTTTGTGTCATTTTTTTAATCCATTAATGTGTTTAGGTTTAGTACTGCCAAATTTCTTTCTCTTTTTCAATAAAAACTGTGGGAAATTCCCCAAACTGTTTCATTTCTCATGTCATCAAAAATGATCCTACTCTAAAACTCTAAATTATACATAAGTAACAGTTGAAGATGAGAGACTGGAATTGGGTAATATGGCTTGTAGTCCAGCTAGATTTATGAGGTCTGTTGTGCCCAATGATTGTAATGGAGACCTCTTGCCAGAAACTTTATCAGAGGGATGGGAATAACATTTTTGTGCTGTTTACTTCATTGAGTACCAGAAAATACACATGTGCAAGTATCGTTTGCGTAGTCTGTGCCATACATGCAGGTCTGTTTTAAAGTATATGACTAGATTTACTGAATGGGACTGCTACCATTCTTTAAATTTACTCTTCAGTATTTTGAGAAACATGGCTTCAAATGTATGAATTTAGAAAGAACATGAGAACAAATCTCTTGACAACAAATAGAAACAGTAGAAGTCAGTAGTTTTCACAGTCCGTGACAAAATGTCTTTATATATAATAATTGTTGTTATGTAGTAGCTGTAAGATTTATGATGTCCTTAACAATTTATGCCCTAAGAGTTTGAGATTTATAAATTATATGCCAGTGTGTCAAAGAATACCTGTTCTGTTTGGTTTTTTTAACCACTGGTGCCTTACTTTGTGGATATATTATAATTCATGAATACAACACAATAATATCCACTTAAAAGTCATTATTTGCAAAAAGTCATTGTTTGCAAAAAGTCATCTCAACATAGTATTTAGAACACTACAAATATTTTGTCTCAGTTCCACAGCTGGTGACCCTTGGCAGTCTTTTGATATCCACCTTCCAACTGGCAGTATGGGGCAGCTATTTATAGTTGTGATTATCATATGTTGAATTTATTCCCTTCCAATTTTCTTAAATCTTGTGTGTTGTTCTCATGGATGTCCTTGCAAACCAAGAATTTTACAAAGGCTTTTGTCTGAGCTCTGTTTTTAAGGTTCAGGTTTTCCTGGCTTCTGTTCCTTGAAGCTTTAGTTTGGAAGCTTATTACAGTTTAAATTCTATTTTTAGTAAGTGCTGCAGAAATTGTGAGGTTTTTGCTGATGCTCTGACTGATGGCCTGACTTCACACCGCTTCTCAGTGGATGCTTCGCTATGGTCATAACCCCTGGTGTCATTGGTTACTTCTCATGTTTTGTCTGCAGCATTGGCTTTGTCTTCTATAAAATGAGAATTATGAAGAAAGATATAGATCAGGCTTATGCATCTCTAAGGTGAAAGTTAAAGTCTTCAAAACAGATGCACTTTGTAGCAGGTATGACTATAACTGGGCTTCAGCAGTGTGACCGTGGAGCAAGCAGGGAGTCACAGATGTGCATTTAAGTCTGTGTGCATGAGTTGAACAATAAATTTATACAGTGCAAAGATGCCTCTGTGAGGTCAAAGAGAAAAGCAGTCTTACCACGAATGACTATGGTAGCAAGTCTGGTTGGCAATATCATACTTGTCTGCCCTCAACCTGTCATTTCAGAGAGACCGTGAATTTGTTTGTGAAGAATAGAGATGTCACAGCTCCTGGTGACTGAAGGTGGTATTTTGTCTGTGAGAAGGATGGGAGCCAAGTGCTGCATACCTCTAATCTTGTATCTTTCTCCTGTGAAGCCTCAGTAATTCATAACACAGTCACGTTATTCAAGAGTGTTTCCTTAGACAGATTCTATCTCTGAGAGCTTAGGTCGAGGGATTTTCAAACAGTCACTTGATTTATGTATGCGAACATGTAGCTTATGGAGGAGTTTATTTTACAACTGCTTTAGTACTATGCACCAGAACACTTCTAGTAATTATAACTCACTTAATGTTCTTTCTTCTGTTCTCTACCCTTCCATCATGTATAAGTGGATTTCTCATAATTTTAACAGTTTGGTAAAGTTACAAAGTGAGGAAGGTGACTGATGCTCCCATCTTTGACTTTTGTTCTGTGGTTGTGGTGGGTTATTGTCACCGTACCAGCAGACAGGATTTGAGTTCTCAGGCCTTTGTCTTCAGTTTCACTTGCTACGTATTTATATGGTTGTTACTGTGTGAACCATTTTTGTGTGAATAGATTCAAATTGTGCCCATGTAAGAACACAAGTCCTAAACCATTATCTTTTCATAGCTTGAAGATTTAACTTTTTTTAAGTCAAATGTGATCCAAACTTATATTTCAGCCCATCATTAATGCTTACATGAGTGAAATATCGTGTTGGTTTTTGAAGACTAGGACTGGCTGACTGAATGTTCAACCACAGTTGCTTTCTGAGGTTTTGATTCCCATTGAAATGGTCTTTTTAATGTCATCTTTAATTTCATCAGGTAATGTCATCAAAATAACATTTACTCTCGTAGTACAAATTCACTGCATTATTAGCTAGCATAACTAGACAAAAAAAGATAGCATGAACCCCCATGGAAATATATGCTTCCAGTAAAAACGGATACAGTTCATAGCAGCTCTATATTTAATTTGCAGTTTCAAAGCACTCTCTATGGAAAGATTTTATGATTCTGAAATACTTTAAAAGCACATTTTGATAGAAACTATAGCACCCACCAACTTACTCTGATTTTGCAGGTTATCATTCCTTTGCACAGTTTAATCTAAGTTGAACAAGACATATTACATAGTAGCAGAAATAATCTTAAGTCCAGCACCCTTTAATTGAGTGGGGCTTCAGTGAATATTTGTGGTGACGAATTGCAAGACAATTGACTTTGGTTTCTAGAACAGATTGCATTATGATTTGATGCCATTTTACCTGTGCGAAAGAGGAGATTATAAAAATATACTAAAATAATATCATAGAAGATTTCTGTCCCATTGCCTAGTGTTTGAGAGCTTTGAGATAGTATGTGTTTGGCTTCAGGTTAGAAATTCATGGTATTCATCAATGTTTTTCCTTTTTTTTTTTTTTGTTTTGTTTTTGTTATTTTCCGGTGCTTCTATTTGTCTCAATGAATTAGTTAATTTTGGGTTTGGTTTTTGGTTTGGTTTGTTTTTTTTTTTTTGTTTTGTTTGCTTTTTTAATTCAAGTTTCTTCTCAACCGTTGAAATACTGAATGCTGAAAATAAACCCACTATTTTTCATGGTCTACAGCCCCTTAGCAAGGAATTCAACATCACAGGAATGTCTTTAGAGTTCTGATGATCTGCAGCAGTCACCTCTTGATGGCTGTATAGCTACTTTTACTCTTTTCACCATAAGTATAGAGAAAGCATAGATTTAGATTTGGGGTTAAGTGTGCTTGAAAAATGAGATAATATGGGGGAAGGAAGTTTCTGTATGCCTGGGAGAATAACCTTACTCCCAGGCATACAAATGCAGGTATTGTCAGCTTGAATGTTCAGTAGTCTCAACTTTTACCTTTGAACTCAGGGAAGAATTCTGTAAAAACCATGACAGAAAACACAAAAAAGCCTTTCTCTGTTCAAAAACAGCACGTGGAATTACACCAGGAAACAAATTAGCAGAGTCTCTGAGGTCCAGCTACTCAGATATGCTGTATCAGAAATGCCACTTTAGCAGTAACAAAACTGACATTTCCATGTGGTTTCTTAAGATGACTTGATGTAAAGTGTGTTGTGGTGGCAACCCATTATTGAGGTGAGCAATCATCATCCTAAAGAAAAAAAAGAAGTAAGCTTCCCCTTCCTCTGAAAAGCCCCGATTGCAGTTAACATGTTTAGGTTGAGCATAAACATTGTCACGTTGTAAAATTGTTCGATGAGAGAACAGTATATGTAGGCTCCACCACACTGCTATTGTGATATCTTCCCAGCTGGAACTTTCTCAGGAGGTTGAGTTAGTTCTCTCTACTTTTATACACCAATATGAGGATGTAAAATAGGGAGCAAATTCTACTGCTCAGTAGGTAGGACCAATTAGCCATCTATTAAGTCCTGTCACCTCTGTTGTCAAGTAGGAGGGGCTTTCCTGCAAAAAGAAACTGAAGATTGCAGTGAGATGAACCTAGTCACAATGGCAAGCTGGTATAAAAATAATGTTATACATCAAGAAAAAAATAAGTATCTGGGTTTAGTGCCTAATAATAGTTATGGGTCCCTCTGCAGTGCAAAAGTTATTTTTACCTGATCATGCTGAAACCAATATTGATTTAGTCAGTTTTCTGCACATTATGATATTCTAGTATGCACTAAAACTACGAAAAAACACAAACGTATGCATATTGCTTTTTGACCAAGTAAGTGCTTTAAATGTGCTCATTTGTGGAAAGGAGGAAAATTATTATTGTGCCTTGGTAAAATTCACTTTCTAGAGTTGGTAGTCCAGATCAGCACACAAGTGACTAGCATATAAATTTTACCCTCTCTCTGCTTGTCCCTCTCTTTTTCAATACATCATTGGTTTGACTGAAAGATGTCTTTCTTGATTCCTTTGTACACCCTCTTACACTTGTGTTACTAAACCAAAAAATCACATACTTTCAAATATAGCTCGAATACAGTCCCACTAGCACTGTTGGCGAGTAGGACACTTCAAGTTGCTCAGGTAGCCGGTTGGCTTTTTGAATTTGGGTTTGTGTGTCTGAACATTCTTTACATGTCCTTTTATGCATTGTCTTCATACAGTTTCTCACAAGCTTTTTAACAGATTGTTTTATTCTCTTGTGGGTGAAAAGTAGTGGTTTTGCTAATAGCATTTGCCAGAAAAATATGGTTTATTTTAGGTGTCTTTTAGGAAAAATTAATTTCAATTAGTTTGTCTTTGCAGCAAATATAATGCTTCTAGTAACTGGCATTTATTTCTTTGTTCCATTTTCTGAATCTAAAGAGAGGAAAAAATATATTGCATGCTCAGTATTTGGGTGTTTCATCAAGTCTATTTGGGTGTTTCATCAAGTAAAAATATGCTGTTCTGACATATTTAGTAACTTAAAATTATATGATAGAGTGTAATGAAACCCATATTGCCTAACAGCTGAAACCTGTAAGATAACTCACTTCATCTTTTCAACTCTAATGTTTTAGTTTATCAGAAAGGAAATTGGTGAACACTGGGAGTTCATAATAAATATTTGCTATTACTGTATTATACAAATACACCAGAAAATTTTTGAAGCAGCTGGTGCAAAGGGAAAAAAGGTGAGGAAAAAAGAGGGAAGGAAAGGGGGAAATCCCTGAGTGTGCAGAGAGGATCCAAGCCTTTTTACTGTCCTTGCTTGTAAGAGAAGTTGCTTCTTTATGTAACTATTATTTCTCTTTTCCGAATAAATATGAGCTGCTCCTAAATAGGATGGTGATAGCAGGTGGTCTCTCAAGCAGAAATTATTTTCAGGCTGACAAGTATACAGAGCACAGTATAACTACATGTATTTCAGGAAAACATCATGCACGTCTGTTTAAGGATTCATTAACATGGTATAGATTAAACCCATTGAAGATGGCACAGATTGTTTCATTTTATTACATTCAATTGGATTGGATGTGTGCCATTTGCAAAGAGCAGTATTACCACAAAAAAAGAAGTCTGGCACATTTGTCACATAATATTCCCCTATTGAGAATGAGCTGTTTCCGAACATCAAAAGGTAAAAATCTGTTTTCCCCTCACCCTCTGCCATATTAACTGTGAGAAAATAAGACTGCACATGTCTTGTTAGATAGTATTTGAGTAGCATGTTTTCTGTGCCCGAAGTAGTCTCTTTTAGTCTATTAGGGAGACCTTTGTATTCTTCATGATGCCAGGATTCAAGTTCATCAGCCTTCTGACACACTGTGTCTCCCAGATCCCAAAGCTCATCCAACTCACGCTGTCACAATTGGACATCTCAGTCCCCCAGAGCCTTTCCTGGGATCAGGGATCGGACATGGGAGGGAGAGCAGTGGATACCTCCCTGGAAAGGGGAAACCCCAAGCGAGAGGCACAGGCAGCCCCTCTCCCAGATGAAAGGAAACAGCTGCTGTTAAAAGGAGGATGGTCAGACAAAGAGCGAGATTTAAATTCATCTAATGTTGCTGTTTATAACATGAGTACTTTAGACATCTGTTTAAAGTCTAGTGTTCTAAATGAATGGGAGGCTTCCCAAGACAGGGCTTATAAAGCTTTATCTGTTACGTGAGTGCTGCAGATTGTAAAGATGTGTCTTAATCATCTATTGCTTGTGTCTTTAAGTTGGTAGCAAAAGTCAAAAATATATGTACATGAGAAATCGTGGCATAACCAATGAAAAAATAGATGGATTAAAGGAGAGGTATGTGTATATATTCTAGATACACGTATTACAAATACTTCCTTTCTTTCTCTACCCTTAAAAAGTCCTTATAGTGTGTGTGGGGGGGGAACAAAACAAAAGCAAATTTTCTGTCATTGGCTTGTATCTAAACATTCAATTTTAAATTAAATGATAACAGAGTTGCCCCATATTCCATGTTGTATTTTTGATTTCTGCTGGAGGATACATTTTTAATGTATTTTTACACTGTCACTTTTAGATTAATGTACATTATATTTTAGGAACTCAGGCTCTCACACACAGTTTATATTAATAATTTGTTGCACTGGTTTATTTCACATTGTGATTCGGGGAGGAGGGATTTGATTTTATTAAATGGGAAGTTCAGAACAGGACCATTTAATAAATCAATTCCCTAACTTAAGTCTAGAAGCCAGGATGGAGTAGCTTTTGTTTTTTCATCAGTGCAGGTTACTGGTTGTGTAAGTAAATGATAGACAAAAACTGTAGGTAGGATATGAAACATTTGAATCATAGCATACCTTCAGAGGGATGCATTGAGGAGTTAATTTATTTTATTTTACTTTTTTATTTTTTGTTGGTGCAGTTGGGACTCAGCTGTTGTTTCCTCTGGGATTAAACAGCTGTCAGCATTGTTAATGACATCAAATTCATGCATTAAAATTCTCTCATTCCTCTCCGTATAAAATGTGGATGTGGAAGGCACTGCCATATCCCCTTTTGTGAAGGAATGAAAATCCAAGGAAAGATAACAGCACTTATTACAAAACCACAGACCGGAGCTTCTGTTGATGGAATCTCGTAATGAGTAATTAAGCTACTTTGCAGAAGTCAGCGCTGTCACGTTTGCAATTGGGTATTTCCATTCCCCCGTGGATACAGCTGGGAAAAGACTAGTAAGGTGATAAAAAAAAAATGTTCTAGAAATATCATTTTCATGAAGCTTGGAGGTTTCAATGCAAAAACGGCTATGAAAAATTAGCCTACAGAAATTACCTGTCTTGTTAAAAGACACTCCATTAAAACACTTGTAACTTATACCATCTGATAAACAAAAAACAATGATTTTTTTTATTATCATTATCCTACAGTCTCACAAGGATATGACAACAGCAGGTATATTTCTGGGATGGCGTGTTGGCTTTTTTTTCCCTGAGCCCTTTTGCTCTATAACTGAAAGTTTCCAACTCTTGAGTGTTTAGTTCTGTAAATGTTATGGGAAGCTTGTGGTCTTCTGAGGGAAAATCGTCATTTCAGGGGAGAAAAGGATTGATAGGGTTTTTTTGCTATAAAGTTCAAAACGTTACTCGTGCTTTTTTTTGTAATTCTTATGCCCCCAAGAACTCCAATTATTAAAAATAGTCCTGAATTTTCACTAGTTTGAATCCCCTGATTCTCTTTTTAGTTCCTTTCTATGTTTTTTATGGTTTGTTAAGCAATTAACTTTTAACTTCAAGTAGCTTTGTTTTTTTAGAAGCAAAAAGCATAGTTTTCCGAATTTCTTTATCCTATTTCTAAGAAGTCATTTGTGTGCAGAAGTACCCTAGTTTTTTAATATTCCCATACATCAGCTGTTACAGTGAAATGAAATTAATTTAAGCCAAATGAAGAAGCCAGCCTCCTAACAAAATAAATTGATAAAGTAGTAGTTTATTGAATTCAGTAAAATGCACTGAAATATATAGGAATGAAAGTTGAATAACCAACTTCTGGATCAGGTGGTGAAATATGAGTGATGAGTCAAATTATTATATGTGTTAAATGAGTAATAGCTGTAGTCTCTAAAACATAAAACGTGCCTTTTTAGAAGCTATCTCTGTGAAAAGCTTAGGAGTTTATTTTTACAAAGCCATGTGTTTTGAAAAAAAACTTCAGTTTATTAGCAGAGCCATGGATGGAGATGAAGGCACCATTTATTTTGTTGAAATGTTACCAATGTATGAAGCACCCCACTGTATTAAATAATACACATTAATGTCATCACTATTATAAGACAGGTTTGTTTAACATCCTAGTATTCAGTGAGATCCCTATGTGACTCCCAGGTACAGTCAAGTGTTATGCAGGGGGGTGTCGAGTGTCTTTGTAGTTAATTTAATCATGGTTGGCCCAGAAATGGACCTCTGAAGTTCTGTAGTGGTAATTTATATGTCCTTTCCATCATTATTGCAAATGTACCCTTCTGGAACTGATGCTTGCTGGTTTTATCATTAATGTGTAGAAATACCTTGTAAAAATATTTTTGCATTAGCTTATATTTTCAGAAGAGAAAAATAAATTAAATAAATGGGAAAAATACTCCTATATTTACATGAACTGTAAGCAGGGCCTGCAGGTCTTCAAGAGTGTTTGGTTTCAAGAAAATTAAGGCTTGTGCCACTAGCTGCGAGTACCATCTAGTCCTTTGTATAATTATCATCTCTGAAAATAAAGGTCTTGAAGGGACACTCTGGGAATGGTGTCAGAAAGAAGTGCCTTAATTCTGGGAGCACACAGCTGATCCTTTGTTGTAGTCAAGGTTCTCTTAATCCAGATGTGTCACAGTGTCATCCTTTAAAATCCTGGATGAATAAAGTTCAGGGGCTGATAGAGTCAAGTTCTTCTACCATACCCTAACATCTACAACCAAGAAGCCATAAAGGACTGTAATGCAGGGGGTGAAGAAGTGGTTATGACTGTTTTCTTTCCCCACCACAACTGAAGGTGTTCTCTGTCCACATTTTACTACTGTGAAAAGTCTCCAGTTATGAAAAGTCTTGTCAGCACAGCAGGGATGCTATCCTGATCGAAGTGGTTGGGTGGAGAAAGCTGCTTGTGGATGTTGTGGCACAAACACCCTGTGTAACCTCAGAGTGCAATCCCATACTGTCTAGTTCTAATCAGGATGTTGATGGTCTTGATCTCCACCATTCAGTTCATCCCAGAAGAAAATCTTGGACTGAAATGGAAAGTTTTCATAAACAGGCATCCTTCCTTGAGTAGCTCAAGTGCTAAAGCTTCTGAGGTTGACTCTTTAGCAAAATGATTTTGAGTCATGACTTGGAAAACACCTAAAGCTCTGGGTTTCTTTATAGTCTTGGGAGAGAGAAAAGAAAACCAACAATGTCTTGATTGTCTGAATTGGTGAGATACATGTCAAACGTCAGGAAATTGAGTAGCTGTTTGTTTTGGTAGTAGAAAGACATAGACCCCATTCTGCAATGTAGACAAGAGTTTTACTTGTAGTCTTTGTGACATATATGTGATAAGATAGTCTAAACATTTTTTTTAAGTTGATGACTTGGAGCCAAGGAGGGGTAAAATGAATAATTTGGGGTTGTGTATTCCATGTCAGGAATAGGGGAATGATTTCCAAATGCTTTCACATCCAGTCACTAAGCCCACATGAAAAACCAGTCTCCAAAAATCACGCTTCATCAGACATACCCTATTAATTAGAGGAATATGTCTAGGTAAAAAATATTCACTAATAGTTGAATAACTGTCAATTATTTTTCCCTCATAGTTAGCGAGAACATTCCTATCCGTGGGAGTATACATAGCTCAAGTGTATGTATGCATTCTTGGTGGATAGTATAGTAGTTGCAAATCTTTCATTATCTCAAAGACCCGTATTACTCTGAAAGATGTATATTTAAAAAGATGCTGGCAGTAACTGCTGCTGACAACCAGCCCTATTTGAAATAGACTCCCTCTGTGGCACTGTGTAGGAAAGGCTCTGTACATTGATCTATGGATTTTTCATTTGCTTTCAAATAGTCCTGCTTGTGTGTCTGCAAAGAGTGAATAGGCAAAGTTTGAATCAGTTTGACTTTGGAAGCATAATTCTGAACAATTACCTTGGGAAAATACACCTCCTTTTGACTAAATAGATCTGTCAGAAAGAGCCAGAGTACAGTATGCTGCTGCTAAAATACATGTGTGCACTAGTAAACCAGACCCAGCCAATTAAACATCAAAATGTTGACTGCATTCAGTTCACAGGAAGACTTATGTAAGTTCATTTTCATAGTGTGCGTATGTGTCTTTAGACTTTAACTGACAGATTCCCACAGTGAATAGACTAGGGAGTTATCAATTATATGGTTAGCTGTGCACTGCAATTGTATGCTCTGTGGCTTTCTGACAGAACCAGGGAGAAAGTGAGAGAAGTGGAATAATTCTGGTTCAGCAAGGCTGTAAATATTTCAGTCTAGGAACCTAAAATCATTGTGAAAAGATGGAGAAAATGGTCATTTTAAGCCTGACTGCTGCAATTTCTTCTGTTCAGAGCATGTGAAAGGCCTCTTTCACCCCCAAGCAGGAACCACAGTTTACTGAGATTGGTTATTTGGGGGTTCAGTAATTTGTAGCCCAATATTAATTTAAACCATTCACCTTTAAGAGGACTCAATAACTTTAATCTAATGATCTCAATGTACTTTAGAGAGCAGTCAGTAGTGTATACAAACCCATGTGATTTGTTAGAAAATAGCTGCTGTAGCCACTTTTTAAATCATGTGTGCTCCAAGCACAGCCTTGAGTTGTTATTTGAGAGTCTGAGTGAGTTTTATTACTGCTGTTTTCCATTCTCGTGTATGTCAATTTGGCAGGACGTTTATGTTCATTACATGTTTGCAATTTCCATCGCAGCGTGTAATGTGCTACTGCTTCCAGGCCATCACCGATGTGTTACTTTGCTCCTGACAAGGAACCCATGTCTAGTCTTGTCAGGGTGGCCATCAAAGCCATTACACTTGTTAAGCAAACTAGGCAAGGGCCCAAAGCACCAATTGCTGTTGGATGGTTCCTGTATCTGTCACTTAATCTTTCTTCTCACTGTGAGCAACTCTTAGAATTCAGGGAAAACGAGTAAATAAGCCCTGTACATAGCAGACTGCAGCGACTCAGAAGTGTAATGCAGAGGTTTGGAATGTGATCAACACAGATCCCCTTTGCATGGTGCCCTGTCTTTAGTCAGGTCCCTCTGAAATGCTTTCAGATCTCTTGTTGTTATGCACTGCAATTTGGTACCATAGATGTGCTTGTGGATACTTACAAGTGGATTAATTTCTATTTTCAGTGTAATATCTATCTATAGGGTTTTTTTGTGATATGGTTGGTTGGTTTTATTGTTTTTTTGTTGTTTTTTTTTTTTTAGCTGAAAGTGAAATCAGCCTAGCTATCAAGGTTCCTGAACAAAAAAGTATAGGATAAGCAAGCTCCAAGTGTTCCAGGAATTTTGCTCTACTTGTTTTCTGGAGCACTGAATGCCCGTATGCGTGTAGGCAATAAACAGAGTGTAACTTCAAACTGTTAAGTGCAGTGGTGTCACTGAGTAACGATATTCTTAGTGGTATAACAGGAAGCTATTTATATTAAATATTAAATTAATACTGCCATCTGAAACCAGGTATCAATATATTTCTCCTACAGCAAAAAGACCCCCATGTCTGAAGGGCTTGAATCAGCCACTAATGTTTTGATTCTGGTTGAGTTTTAAAATCCTAAGGTTCCTGAATTGTAAACTCTGAAAATCTGCTCTCGTGTTGTTGTTCTCAGTTTAAACTTAAAATTTCTGGGAACCTTGTCGAATTTTTGGCCATTAACCTCAGATGGATGTTGGCACTGATTCTTCTACCAGTTTCTAATTTTAGTATTAAAAAAAAAGTACAGCAGTTCAATTTTTCTGCGTTTCACAGCATCTCTTTACAATGTTGTGCTGTTGTGCAGTCTCCTTGGAGTGAGTCTGACTTGTGCAAAGTGCTAAAAGGAACTTATGTACCATATAATAACAGTACATATAAAAATCACATAGGCGAGTAGGAGGACATCTGAAGCCCGGTCTTAATGTACAGAAATCTAAGTACTGGCACCTAGTGATTGAGCCCCAACAGCAAACTGGAGGTGAACCAAAGAAGGGGCTGTTGTCAAGGTTTAGGTGGCACATTTGTGCTATTAGTGCTTTTATTTCAAGTGGCTCTTCTTTGTCAATTATATATTTCACGACTGTTTTTCTGGCACTTTCAAACTACTCTTAAGCAGTTACCTCTTATTAGATATTTGGCTGATAGCCTTTTCTGGGATATTTTTTTTGTTCCCCCACCCCACTGCTGATGAATGTAGCAGGACACCCAGTGGCCTCATTCCAGCCTATTGATATGAAAGGAAAAAGCAAAGTGGAAGAGGCTCATGTTGTAGGATGGCCCAAGCAACATGTCTTTATATGCTCCCATCTTAGGAAAATGAAGCCTTGGTATCACCATTACAGGAGCTGGAGTGTTAGTGGACTTTCTGAGATTAAAGATTCTTTCAGGTTTTTAGTCCTTTGCATTACACAGCAGTATTTAGGACCTCTACTCTTTTGGGGAATCTCATAGCTTCTGCATCCTCTACAGCTTGTAGATGATAGTAAGAGTAGGGGAGAAATAAGTCTTTTTCTTCATAGCCTTACACCTGGAGACTCACAAATAGGCTGGATTTACCACAACAACCCACATATCTTTAATTTTTAGTTTATGGAAGACCTTTCAGTGAGAGATATCTCATGAGGGTCACCCAATGAACAGCTCGCTCACTGCCCATTTGCTCAGGATTTTTTTTGTCTCCTCCCACCTTCCTAATTTTTTAATATAAATGCACATTTTCCCCTTTTGGTGCTGAAATGTAACTTTTGTAGGAGAGTGATGTGTGTTAAACGACATATTTTGCAGGCATTACATTTGATAATTTTACAGAGATACCGGGGTTACCTCCTAGCAATGAGTTAATGCGACAAAGGAAAATGGGTTTGTTTGGAGGAAGCAGAGGATAACGGCGCCTAAACTTTACTATTGGTGGCAGTGGAGGGGGCGAAAGGGAGGCACAGAAAATTGCTTTTTATAATTAAAAAGGGAATCTCAGATGTTTTATATCTTGAATATTTACAATAAAACCTTCAAGTGCTTGTCAAGAGGGTAATGTGTCATTAGCAGGAGCCTTTGCCTCTCCTCTCCTCTCGGACATGACAGTGCAGCAGGATAAGAGAAGAGTAATTATAGTTCAGCAGGGCTGCCAGGTGTGATAAATGAGTAATCAGCACACAGGAGCCCCAGTCCTCAAAGGAGGACTATTACAGTGTTATCAGCTGCAGGCCCGGGTGTACAGCAGCCTCGTGCTGAGACCGAGACAGGGCCCTGGGCTGCTCAATGCAGCTCCCCGCCTGCCAGCCCTTCGCCTGCTTCCAGTTTGTCACTGGCTCTTTTGTGCAGCTGCCACGGGCATGGGAAGGTGGCATGGAGAAAGGAATTAATGGAAAAGCAGTGCTTCTCATTCTTTTTGCTAATACGTACATAAAACATTGCCCCGTTCTCCAGGTGAGACGATGCACTTGTGCCTTTATGGCTTTCTGTGACAAGGAGTTGCAAAACAGCAGGCTCCTGTCTATGCCTTTTTTTTATTCCCCTTCCCATGGCTTTGACCTCTGTGCATGTGTACGAGTGGCTGTTTGTTTCTTCTGCTGCACCTTTGGTTTTAGTTTGGCTGTGCTGGGATAGAGCTTTCTCTCGCAAACAAACAAGATAATCACATATGCTAAACTGCAGCTCTGTTTCCTTCTCATCCTGCTGCTCAGAGCATCCTGGTGATGAAATTCCTCTGTTTATTATTGCCGGGAATGGTTGCATATGAGAATTGAGTAAACTGATTAAAATTAATCAAAACTCAATTCAACCAATCAGTGCAACATTGATCCTTGACTTACTTATTTCCTTTCAACTTCAGTGCTACCAACAATAGCACTGGAATGGGAATAATTTAAAAAAAATCTTAAAAATAATTCTTGTGGAAAAGGGATGCTCTGCCTGTAATAAATAGTTATTAAGGAAAAGAACATAATGTGACTTGGAAAAACCGGAGGGCCAACTCTTCTGATGCAAGGTTATTTTTACAATACTTGCTTTTTTATCAGTTGATGTATTTTAACTGGAACCCTGACAATAGTCACAAAAAATTATTACTCTGGCATGGAGCTACTTATCTGACAAATGCAATGCGAATGGTCTTGTTCTTATCAATGAGATCAGATTTCAGGGGGAAAAAAATGAGTACGAGGAATGAGGCGTTGCTTTGTGAACAGATAACCTTGCAGGCAAACTCGCAAACCTGAATAAAAGGATGTCTCTATGAAATAATCTGTGCATAAGTGCAATCAGGTCAGACTGTAATAGACAGCGGGGGGTGGAATCAAAAGGGGGAAAAACTCATTTCATCACAGTTAATGGCAAGGAAAAGAAGGCAAGGAAGGACTTTCTTTGGAGCGGAGCTGTTGCGACAAAGACCAGGGTTTCAGCGTGTCATGCACCATTTGCTGTTGCACTAGCGCTCTTTTCAAGAGCTGTGAAGCCATTATTGTAATGTGAAAAAAGTAGAAAGAAATACTCCCTCCTGGTCACTGGAAGGGCAAATGAGGTGCAGGCGCTTCCCCCCCCCCCCCCCCCCCCCCTTTTTTTTTTCTTCCCCTACACTATTTGTGCAGGGAGGTTTCTAGATTCCCCCTGGTAAAGCTCCACTGGGATGCAGGAAAGATCACATTGCCCTTATAAACAACACTTCTTGGCACTGTTTACCTTCTTTTGTGACTTTGCTGCCTGTGAAGGAGGATAGGAGTATTAGAGGCCCAACTGCAATGAGCATTGACCCTGCTTTTGTCTTTTGAGAAGCAGAAGCTTTAAAATACTCTCTTGCTAAAAATTTATAATGCATTTCTGTGGTTTTGGTTTTTAAATAAAAAACAAAAAAACAAAACCTCAGTACATTCCTGTATAGTAAAGTTATCTAGTGGTGATAATAAATCCAATAGTCTGTGGATTTTGTGTGTGTTATTAAAAAGAGAAGAGAAAGAATCCTTTGTTCATTGGCATAATGCAGTCCTGTCTCTGAACAGTTTTAATTTGCAAACCAAGTACTTTGTAAATTGTGGAAACCTGGTTATAACTTGAAGGCTGAATAAAATGGGTCATCTTATAACTGAAAGATAAATATAGATGTAAAATAGTGCCACAAATGTCTTTTAAGCAAGAAAAATAAATAAATAATAGGTTTCAGAACTAGCTCGTTCTTGTATAGTTTATGGGTAAAGCAAGATTACGCATACAGCCCTGCAGCCGATTCCCAGGACTGCTAAAGTGTGAAGAACAGGAGTGACATTCCAGTCTTCAATAAATCACTATAAAAATGTTTATGAACCCTGCAATTTACTGTCTTTTAAATGCAAATTGAAAGGGGCATCGTCGGAAGTGTAAAGGAGACCTGCAGTGGCCTAAAGGAATTATGAAATGTTGCAAAAGGCTTCTGAAATTGTGTGATCTTAAATGGTTCTATTTTAAAAAATGATTTCCCATTTATACTTCTGTGACAGCTTTGTTAATTTATTAAAGGGAACTCTCTGACTTGCAGAAAGGTGTTTATGAGCATTCTGCTTCACAGAAGCTGTTCACAGGGGTTTGCAAGGCGTTGCAGTTTAGTTTGGCTGGCATTGGCATGAAGTTTGCTGTTCCATGTGCAAGTAGTATGGAAGGCCATGGGGGTTCAAAAATGCACAAAGCCGTGATCTTGCCTGACAAATTATTGGTGAAGTAGAAAAGATTTCCTGCCTCTTTCCAGCTCCTCCATGAAGTCATATGCTGTGAAATTCCTAAATAGCGTAAATGAACATGACCCATTGCTAGGTGAGCAGTTCAGCATCCCTCAGCCCACTGTTGATGAAGTCCAAGCTGACTGAAGAGTGGATCATGTTTTCTGTGCTGTAGCTTTCTTTGGTTGAAAAGAACTGATTTCTACTTACTTCTTCATTTTTTTTTTTTTACCTAGAAAATATTCCTCTCTGTGGAAGCAGATTTAATCCCTATATGTTAAGTATTAAAAGAGGAGTTTTCCTCAATTGAATAGGTTGCTTTCTTTTTTTTTTGTTTTGTTTTTTTTTTGTTTGGTTTGAGGTTTTTTGTTGTTTTTGTTTTTGTTTTGTTTCATTGATTGGTGCATTCTGAGGTTTGGTAGGGTTTTTAGCTAAAAGCCATGATTTTCTGCATTCACCTCATTGCCACTAAATACTTTTTCTTTTTAAATAAAATATTCATTGAGACTGTAGGATATGAATGTGTACAGTTGGAACCCTATAATTGTTTGCATAGCTTAGAATCCTCCACAGCGTACTTGATCAGTTGAGTTTAATTTAATGATATAAATAACCATGATGGGCTCACACAGTATTCGTGCTGTGTACAAGGAAGTATGGCACTCAGTTTGTATCATCCACTGCCACTGATATTTCTCCTGGTTTCCAAATCTTTATACTTCTTAAGAAAAAAGGTGAGGGTATGTAATTTCTGGTAACCCTTAAGTTAAATACATTGCTTTGGCACTGACTGATTATTTAGCTGTCAGAAATGGTTGGAGGATGGGCTGTCAGGCTCCAAACTCTGTATCGCATCTTCTTGTCCAGCCTGGGGAGCTTCTCAGTACACATAAAATGGACGATCTTCGGAATCAAAATAATGTAAAGAAATCAGCGTGGAAGGTGTGGGTACTTGCATGACTCCTCCCATGGAAAATAATACTGCTTGGCTCTATCACACTAGAGGCTTTCTAACCCTAAATAGAGCAGTTGTAGTTTACAGCTCCATAGCACCCTGAATATATTAGTGCTCATTTTGTTGTCATGCAAAACTACCAAAGCACTGTACCTTTTCCTGCAGCTGTATGTCTACCTGGATGTCGTTTCTGTAGCTGAGTTTAATTTGTAGGTATCATTGCTTGACAGGATTAAAAACGCTGTAATCCAGTGTTTTCAGAACAATGAACTCCTCTCTGCTGTTAGAGCACTAGCAGCCTCTCTTGCTGTTTCAGAGCTGTTTGTTCCATGTGCTTACAATGCCCAGGACCTTGTCTTCAGTTGTTCTGATCCAGGGTCAGCCCTCTCTGTGTCCTTGTGACAATAGTATTTGCTTGTGTGTGTAAAGTTAAAGGGGCAAAGCTGTGATATGCAAAATGTCGTTCATGAATGCAGGACAGGATTTTGATACCCAGGATTTGGAAAGGGCAGGAACTTGTTTTGCTTTTCAGTAGTCTTCCATGCTCATTTTTGTATGACAATATCTGCTTATTGTTTAGAGCATGGTTTGGAAGAACTGAGCTAATCCCCAGGAAAATGATTCATCTCTCAATCTTTGCATTGCTAATACACCCATTATCAATGCCATCTTGGCAACAAATGTAGACATTTAGGAACTGTACTGTGTATCCATAATCTCACAAGCTTGGAACTTGTGCAAAACCCTCAGAAATCACGTCTGTGTTCCTTCAACACTGGAAAGGATCAAAGACTCACCTCTGCACAAAGACTTTCAGTAGCACTGGATCAAATGCTTGTCACTGTTTGTACAACAGCAGGCCCAATGGAGAGTCAAATGGCAACAGTGATACATTAATGAGGGAGCATTCATGTGGAGCTGTTAAATTCTCTTTCTAGGATAAGACTTCTAAATTTTAAGTAAAAGTAATATGTTCCTCAGCGTAGAGCGAGGAATGGACACATCTTTTTCATGGTTACTGAAGGCAAGGGTAGCTGGTACATTTGCCACACCATGGTTAGCCTTGACATGTTGTACTGCAGCCAAGGCAAATGGGAGTGCTTGTGCATGGTAGACAAGTCCAGTTCTATCAGTACTGTGTGTATGTCCAGGTGGAATGGGTCTAAGAAGCTGGAACTGGCTTTGCTACGGAGAGGAAGATGCTCTAACCCTTGCGTATTTCTTGTGTCCTGTATGTAAGCCTGGTTCCTAGCTGAGCACTGGCAATGAGCAAGGAGACTGGAGATATGAAAACAGTTCTCATGCCCAAAACAGAACAGAAGGAACATTCAGAGCACAGGCTGTCCTGTTTCCTCTTGTTCTCCCCCTAAGATGAGCAAAGGTTGCTAAAACAATGATGATAATGAGGTTTGACCCTCCCATTACCCTCGACCTTTGACTACAAACCATCTGCACTGAAAATCCCTGAACTCCACCCAAAGGATTTGAACTTGGAAGCTGTTGACCTTCCAAATATGATGTAGTTTCTGGAATTATTAGCTTCCCAGCCTATATAATTCTCTGATCTTTTAAAGTACAACAACACTCAGGCCCAAGTACAGCAATCTACAAGCACTAGGCCAGCATCCCTTCCTCCTCAGGCTGCTCACAGGTAGAAGCAAGTGGTCCACAGTGCGTTTATGGCTGGGGTCTGCTTTGCCAGTAATGAGCTCTACATAAATAACACATACAGGCTACAAGGGGGAAGAGCAGCTGGTGGACTTGGGTTAGCTGGGAGCAGCAAAGGATTTAGGAACACACTGTGTATCAATCACATCAGCATCCCATTTATGTTTGGATGTAATGATACAGAGCAGTCCTCCAGTCAGTTGCTGTTTCAGAAATATACTCTCTGTTCTGGTGTTCCTACCAGGATAACATACTTACTTTATTAAGTTATTCCAGGTCTTTGGGACCGCACATTCAAATTCTGGCTTTTTAGGTACTTGAGCTCATTTCTGCATATGTAGACTGAAACCATGCTTCTGTTTGCTATCTGTGGATGTTTATGAGTTCCTGGCATTTGTCTTAAGTATAGGGTTTTGCCCCTCTGTCCTTGGGCAGGAATTTCCCTCCTGCTATAAATTTCCAGAGTACTGTGTATCATTTCCCTGCTGGCTGCCACCCTATACCTCATAAGTGATTGTACTCCAGTGGGGAGGCGATTTGTATGTATATTTTTATAAAACACTTTGGGGTCCTTGGGGAAGAAAGTTGTTATATAAATGTATTTCCCAGGGGAAAGTAGTGGAAATCTCATTACTTGGAACATACAGCATATTTAAAAGTAGGTTTGACAAAACACTAGAAAACAGAGGAAACAATCCTGAAATGGCATTGGGATGGTCTAAATGATATAGCAGATATTTTCCATCTCTGAAATTTGTCTCATTATTTTATTTAGTGCTTTGGAAAAAGGTCTTGAGGAATGCTAAAGCCATGCACATATAAAATATACTTCAGCAACAGTGTGGCTTATTTTAATAAAACCTTTAGCAAAACACTGTGGTTTGCTTACTTGCTGATTTATTTTAGGTAGTTAAAAACATTTATATTAGTGATCTCTTTGAATTTCTTTAGATGGTGCAATGGATTTGTAGCAAAACACAGCATGTAACTTGAGTGTACTCTCTGAAGCCAGGTATTTGGTGCCAAGCAAAATTTGTATGTGTAGCTTCTGTTTTAAGCAATTACATGGTGTGTAATACACAGTAGAGAAATTAAATAGAAGTACATTTTGCCCTAAGGGATTACTGTAGCTGTTGGATTTATTTTAAACAAGTTTTGCTCCTCATACAGTAAGGTTCCTGTAATAAATCACTTATATAATAATCTGCAGTATATTAGCTAATTTTTTTTTATAAAAGAAAAAAAAAGAAAAAAGGAAAAAAAAAAGGAAAGAAAGGAAATGTCAACTGAAAACAAATGGTAAAAGCAAATATATGTTAAAGCGAGTAGGCATGGGTTACATGTTTGGAGGATGGTAGTTAAACAGTAGTTGAGGAGTCTAACAAATAGTAGCCGTTCTGTATCTGGACTCAACATAATGACTTCACTGCAGTAGACTACTTATGCAATAGACTGCATGGATGTCACTGGAGAGCAACCAAAACCATCCGTCTGAACTGTTTCTCAGCTTCCTTAAATTAATGGTGATCTCTCTGAAGGGAAAAATTGTGAGAATACATCAAGCATGCCCATGCAGAGATGTTATGAAATAAAACTGGCGCAGTCACTAAAGATAAGCCAGTTTTGAACATGGAGGAAGAATAGTGTTCTGATACTTCAGCTTTCCGAAGTTAGTTATCAGTCTTCAGCCAAGTTATTCTAGCTCCTATTTACTAGTGAAATGAAAAGGGTACAGTGAATAAGTCTTACCTAATTGCCGTATAAATTGGCCAAATGGTTTTCAAGACTATTTATTTTTAAGAAGTCTTGTTTTGACTGCCATAGCTAAGATATAGTTTTGTACTCCTTTACAATAAAATGACAGCTACAACCAATCAAGCTGCATCACTGTGCAATATGTCAGCTCCTTTCAACAGACCTGATTTCCAGAATAACCTTTTCCCCCAGACATTTGTTTTCCTCCGATTTCAGCGATGAGGCCCAAAGGGATTTCATTCAGAACGATTGTGACTTCCAGCTTTGTGAAGCCATAGGAAAGGTAGAAGGAGTGACAGATCTCAGAAACAACTAAATTGGAAACAAACACCAATTTGTCATTTGCAAACTCTTTAAAGAAGCAGTAGCAAAATTTTAAAGGAAGAACTAAATAGTTATGAGAACATGGTACTTTTCAGTAGTGCCTATTGCACATCAGATAATTTGCTACTTGTTCATGGATGTCCACTCTTTCTGCTCTGTATCACTTTGTTTCTTTTTATGTCCAATATACAGAGTGATAATTTACACTGAACCTCTAGCAAAGTGTCAGCCTTGGTTATAGATAAGTTCTTCCTTGTCCCTTGCTCTGTGTGGCCATTTATTTATCATGTGAGAATTAGCAAGCCTCTTAACTTTCTTTTTTACTTTCATTTCCCTACTCTAAAAACCCAACCAAAGAAGACCAACACATTTTTAATCTTTCTTAATATTTTCATACTAGCATTTGTAAAACGCTTCCAGGTCTGTCCTGGCCAAGTCCCAGCAGTGCAGGATCAGCTGCCCAATTGTTAGGTTTTTTTGTAATAGTCAGTGCTTCCTGTCTGAAATAAGAAATTGGCATATAATATGGGATCAGCCTTAAAATTATAGTATCTGGTTTGTTCCCATGCTCACTGAGCACCTGGGAGTTCAGTCCTTTCCATAACTAGTTGTTTTCCTGCGGGGAGTCTCTCTACACCACCTCCTTCTCCTTCTGTAATCTCAGGTACCCTTCCTTTCATTCACTTCTTTAACATTGAAAAGAAGATGTCAATAAAAAAAAGAGGAAAAAAGTGATCTCCACAGATCTGAATAGATGTGTTTCAGTATTGCTGAAGAAGCCTTTTCAATGGTATGTCTTAATGGATATGTTGGGGTATTTTTCTGAGTTTTGCCACAGAAGTGAGACATTTATTTATTAGTATTTTTTGTGATCTAAACATATGCAAACAGGTCATTTATTTATGTCTACTGTGGCTCAAATTGCTGCTTTTAGGGTTTGGGAAGAAGTGCCAGGGAGTAGTTATATAATTTTACTTGTTGCAGTCTCCACTTGCTCACAGAGGTTTGGTTTGAGTCATTCCTTTTTTCTAATAGATGGTTTGGATGGGGTCATAATTTCCTTTAGCCACTTCTTTTTCTCTGCTGCTCTTGGCTGAAAAATTCATACTACAGTATGCAAGTGACACCTGATAAGTACAGAGGAGCCTCTGATGTAGATCTCAGATTTTTAAGCACTTTGGTAACCAGGTAGATTTACAGAGTTGTATTTAATGGTCTTAAAACAAAATACTTAAATCATTGGAATTATATATGTATACTATAAATATTTTATTTTTAAATATTTTAGTGTAGAATTCAGTCTTTGTGTTTTATAGTTTCTATGAAGCACAGTATATCTGATGTATCTGCTCCTATTTTTGCTGGTTTACATGATGACTTGGCAGTAAAATAATAAAGACATACTGTCTTTCAAAAGGTATTTTTCAAAGATCATAAAAATTTAAATGAAAACAAATGTGTGAGAGATACTGAGATTTCTTTCTCCATTTGTATAGTTGTTTTGTTTTTTTTCACTTTAATCTGTTTCGTAAGTTCTGCTTTCCTACACTAAAGACTTTTTTTCTAAGGGTGTGATCTGTATCCCAGACTGTGCTGTATTGCAGGCCAAGCAGAGTATTCCCTAACCCTCATTTAGTATTTACTCGCATATTGTGTGCAGAATGGTGAAGACTATTTTCAGATTATTAGTATATTTTAAATGCATAAAAACTGTAAGGCCCATACAATTAATTAATGACAAGGAGAATGAAAACTCCAGAGTCTCTGTGAAGGCTTGCATGTAGTGTGATGAACACACATGCCTACAGTGCCTCAACTGCATCCCACACATCGAACCGGTCATCCATGGCAGTGATACTTAATAAGGAAAGAGTGATTGTCATGAATAAACTCAGTGTGGATATTAAATAAATGTCTCCATCCCTCACACCTGTTGCTAGTATCATGACTGTTTCACTTTTATTTAGTTTGCTTTTTGAGCTTACATTAGGGGTTCCTGTTGAAATATTGGAGATTATTATGCTGTTAAATCACAGAAAACACTGTACCTCTCTTAAAATAGTGCTACCTGCTGTTAGCAGGAATAGAAGTACAAGAAAACCCTAAGAAAAGGTAAACCTGGAAGCTCTACTCAGCAAAGCCTTTGTTGGTATTTCCTTGGTTTGATAATTAATACTTAAGTGTTCTTAAACCTCTAGGGAAGTCTGTAGCCCAAGAAATGAGATTGTTTTACACTGCTTAATTTTACATGCTGTCAATGAAATGAGTGGTCAGGCAAGGTGACTGTCTTAACAGGTCTGAACATTAAAGGTCTCACTTTCTTTCCCCAGTTTGAGTTTAAGAAAGCTTAAGTTCAGGCTTTTGCCTTAATGTTTAGATAACCCATGCCCTAAGCAGAGGGACTTTCCTGGCTGCAGGAAGTCCATCACCTCTGTGCTCAAATGTATCGGTGTTTATGGTGATGGGTTTTGCAGTCCATGAAGGATTACTTGGAGACTGCCTATGTAGTAGACTTGCAGGTAACTGTTAGAAGTGGCTTTACTGAGTACTGACCAATAATCAAGGTTTTCTTTCCCATCAGTGAGACGTCCATGGCCATGCCAGGGTGGTTGGAAGTGGGTGATCTTAAGGTCCTTTCCAACCCGAACTATTTTATGATTCTGAGGCAGTCTAATCACTTTGGTATAACTCTTCTGGTGCATTTTCAAACAGAAGGAACAACTGATAAACAAACATCTTTATGAGCCAAAACTCTTGGGGGTGTGTGGGCACTAGTTTCAAAAAGATAAAGTATCTGTGCATTTTCAAACACTGCTTTGAAATGGGTCACCATTACACCAGAAAGTTAATTTCTGGTTAAGTGTCACCAAAGCAGTTTCTGAAGGAGTTTCCAGCCCATTCAGCTCTGTTTTGGCTCATGCAGTGTGGAAAACTAAATGAAAATCCTCCTCATGCTAAAAGAAAGTTCACATTCCCATAAGTAAGGGGAACCACTATGAATGAAAGTGTTCTCATATTTTTTTAGAATTCCCTTTGCATTATCCAAACATAAATGTTCAACTTGTGAGCATTCAATAATGAGCTGTATTATGAAACAGGCAACAAAACAATTGGTAGGTCCTACGTTGACTCAGGAAGAGTAGGTATGGTATATCATTATGTTCCCCATGGAAGCTATTTCAGCCTCCTTTCCCCGCTCGCCCTCTACTCTGTAAAACTCAATCCCATGTGAGAAATTAAAATCTTCTATGAGCAAGGCAAGGACAGTAGGAAAACCAGGCAGTCTATTTGCATACTCTCATAACCATAAACATATATTTTTTTTCCATTTGTGCTGTGATGTTCTCCATTCATATTCTAAGTGGCAAGAGCTTTTAGTTGTGATTGGGCCCAGTCCTCAGTGGACAAACACTGAGTGTATCACGTGACATTTATTAATCTAAAAATGTTGTCTTCCCAAACATATCTAAAAACATATGGGAGTTATGTGAAGCAAAGCAATTGCAAGTTCATTTGTTATTTCAACAAGCTCATTTCTTATGATTTCAGTTGTATAATAGATGTGGAACTGTTTGCAGGTTGTTTGTCGTCATATATTTTTCATTTGGTTCCTTGGGTTAAAGAAACGCAAGACGGAAGCATACCGTCCCCTCAGAGGGACGGATGATGCTACATATCTGTAGGGTTCTTTCCTTCCCTTATTCTTTTGTCAGATGGCATGTGATATGCTTTTCAGGCAGTAATTTAGAGGCAGTCAGTTCTACAGTGGTCACTGGGGATGGAGCAATCATCTGACATGCTGCTTTTAGTATGTGGGTTTCCTGGCTTGCAAAGATGCAGCTCTCTACCTGGGAAAGTATTTGCAGGGTTAGTGAATCACTGGGCTATGTCAAGCATGAGAAATTTTCAGCAGCTTCTTCAGTAATCCTTTACTAGCAATTGCCCTGTGATGGTCCGTTATGTTAGTTACACTTAAAATGGATTTATGAAGTATTATTTGTACACAAGAAGATATTTATTCTACAACAGTTTAATATACACGTCTCCATAGCATATTGTCTGTTACATTGGTGCTCTCTGAGGGGGAAATACATCACGTATTTTTTACTTGTCACTTGTCATTTTGCTTTTTGTCTTGTAGTTTTTATTTATATATGCTGTCTCCAGCCTCTTCCACATTGAATAGTATGAGTAATTTTGTAAGCTGAGAACTAAACTATGGTTAATATGGATTGGTTTTCTAAATACAACAGAATATTCCTCCCTGACGAGATCCTCTTCCTACTTCTGAGTGAGTCACAAGGAAAAATAAATATGAATATTAAACAATTAGAGATATGATTGAATTGGTAGCTGTGTAAAAGATTACACTAGTGCCTGCCTTTGGAGATCTGTTGGTATCAGGTCCCAGAAGTTTTGCAAAGAAGAAAGTATTTGATCTTCATACGATGCATGTAGCTAGTGACAATTTGGCTGTGACACAGCTGTATATTCGTGTAAATTTTATTTATATGAGTAAAAAGAAACCGTACAATGATATGCAGTACATATATTTTAACCTTAAAATCCTCTTTTCATTGCTGCCATTAACTCTAATTTAAAATAATGCAGGTCAATATGATGGATTGAGTGGCTTATTAATTATATCCTTTGCACTAGGAAAGAACTTGTGAGGTCGGGCTTATTAAATGGGTACAGAATGAGAGAAACTCACCTGGGGCTGGTTCTGAAATGGGATTTGTGTGGGTTACATATTGGTAGAAAATGTGTGCAGGTGGAGAGATGAAAGCTTTCTTCATTTGGCACTACACTGCCGTTCCACCAGAGCTGATGGGGATGTTTGAGCAGACCAAAGTTGTGAGCATGGGACACAGGCACAGACACATCCATGGCCCACAGGGCTGTGTGTGTGCATTAGGGATGGTAACATTTGCTGATCTAGCTTCTGGAATAATTGCAGAATAACCACCTGCCCTATGGATGAAGTGCAAGTATACTTTTATTTTTCTTCCCTGAAGATATTTTAGTTAGTTGGATTTTGTGTAGGAGGGATGTAATTATCACCTCATCTGTGAACCTGGTCAGCATTCTTTTTTTTCTTTCTCAGTTGTGTGTCTCAGGAAAATGATAATAGGATGAAATGGTAAATTAACAGTTTGTAGCCTGGTTTTAGAGTGATTGGATTTTTGGCAAATATTTCAGATTTGGGGGTTTTCTGTGCACAGGAGAATGTTACAGGCATCGTTCTTACCTGACATGGTTTGCTGTAAGCAGTAACGTTGAGCTGACAGTTCAGTGTCTTTTGTTAGGAAAACTGGTCAAAAATATTTATTGTGTACTGTATGATGGCTTCTTCTTAAAAAGACTAAATATGGAGAGCAAAAAACGTAGCTTGATATATTATATTCTCACCAGCCCATCTGAAACCCCATTGAGTCGACTTTGCTGGGAGACATCCCATGTTTTATTACCTTGTAGTCTTCAGAGCCATGTTTGAGGCAGTTCAGATGTTTCATTGCCTTTTTATTTATTTTTAAAGGGTGTCAAAAACCCCTTATTTTTCACATATTTCTTTTCCTTTTTTAAAAGTGTCAGAAATATCACATTTCCCATACAAGCTCTAAACCTGTGGCCCAGGGTGGCCTGCCATATCTCTGTGTCTTATCTGTCAGCTGTGCCAGAGCTGACACGATGTACTTCAGTAACGCAGATGATTTAAGACATGAACAACCATCCATTAAAAGGGGAACTGAGCTACCAGGATTAGCATTTTAAGTCAGCCTTTGAATCAGACCAAAACCAAACTGAAGCTTGAAAATAGCTGAAGGGAACTATAAGAGCTAAATGCCCAAATAGCAGGTGTCATGAAGCAGCAAACAAGCTTACAACCCTGTTCTTGAAAAGTTGTCCAGGGAGTCCTCTTTCACTACTTCATGGATGAACGTATAAAATGTCGAGAACAGCAGCTGTGCAAAGAAAAATAACAACCTGACAATCAGGCTCCTGTTGGCATTAAATAGTCGTGAGAGTCCAGTGATCCAGGGTATCATAACTACAGTGGAACATGAAATATCCCCCTGTGGCAACATAAAATTCCTCCCATCTTTAGGAAGGTCATAGGGGAGAGCTCTCCTGATCTTCTGATGCTAGCTGGTACCATTATTATTTTTTTTAATCCTAATCCAGACACAGCTATGTACTCCTGTATTACCTAGGCACCTGTCCCTATGTGGCTAAATTAAGAGTTTGGTTGCCATTTATATAATATTTATATTTATAGCTGAAACTTTATGACAACAAAACATGCAGTTAAAGGACTGACGTTCTTTCAAAGCCGTTATCGACCAATATATCATCTCTTCTGTCTTGGCAGAATGCAGGCTTGCTAGAGATGCTCACAGCAAAAGTATTCTGAAAGGATGTGTCTCAAAACTGACTCACTTTTGTTTTTGTTTTCCTATGCTGCAATATAGGACTCATAAAACTTACCCTGCGAGTAATCTGTATATTTGTGGAAATTAATGTCTGTAACTACCCCTAAACTGGGATGAGCCTATTTGTTCTCTTTTTACCGTGAATGTTATTCTTCAGCGCAAAATATGTGTTATAACATAAAAATGGCAGAGGAGAGTGGGAGATAAGAATGCTTTTGGACTGAAGTCTCTAACTTGATCGGTTCCAGGACTCTGGCAAAAAGTGTGGGCTGGGCTAACAAGTGAGTAATCATATCAGGAGAAAAATCATGGCTTTGGACTTTATAGAATTGGAAAGGCCCTGATATATTTTGCTAGAGTTATGTCATGTGAATATCATCTCTATTCCACTTCACTTACCCCACTCTGTCAAGCTCTTGAGTTACAAGGCAATGAAACAGCATCAGAGAGGCTTGGAATCACTTCTTTCAAATGATACAAAACTAATCTTTAAATCTGCCAGGATTATTTTTTTATATATTTTGCCTGCTAAATTCACGTCACAGTGGAACTGAGGAAGAAAAAGCAAGATGGTTATCAGAATTCTGTGATATTAACTTCCATTTCTTCACAACCTGCTGTGAACAGAAATGCTTAGATGTAAAAGCAAACGAATCCCTGCCAAGAGGGAAGGTGTTCCAAATGTGTGGTGTGGGGTTAGTATCAGACAAAGTGCCAGTTTGGAAAGGGGGAAACTGCGTGTAGGCTGTGCTGTAATGAATGGCTATTTTACTGCAAGTTACTTCTTACAAAATGAAAATATTTCTTTCTAGAAGTTAATGCAAAAACAAAACCAACTGATTCTTTTTCTCTCCAGTTGAAGATCAATATTATTATCAAGCCAACATATTCTGGAAAATGCAAGGACCTGATAGGCAGAGGTACTAAGTACCTATTGCCTTTAAAATATTTTTTAAATTAATTATAAGTATTCAGAAATACTGAAAACAATGTTTTGTTCATTCAAGAAGCAATATGAAATATTGTGCTGTCTGCTTCAAGATTGCTCACATGGTATATACATAAATAGAGGTCTCGTATAGTTACACCCATTAAACATTCCTTGGATATACTGAAATGCCTTGGAACTAAGGAGGGAAGATTTTCTTCCACCAACAGCTGGGCTAATTCAATTGTTGCAAGTCTTAGGACTTTTGAGTCAGGGCTGCAGGTTTCCTCCTTCTTCACTAAAAACTATGCTTAAAATTGGAGAAGAGCCAGCCTGAGAATATTAGAAAGGGGAGAAAAAATGAATGATAAAAGAGAAGGGAAAACTTCAGCCCTATAAGTAAATGCCATTTACTCTGTGCAAAAGACACTACTAAATGATGGAGGAGCAACAGAAAACAAGAGTGTGAGCCTTTAGATAATCCATTTAATTCAGGAGATCTTGGAAATTGCATTCTCAAATATACTATTTAACATTGAAATGAAAAGGTAAAAACTGGTGCAAAAGAGGTAATATAGAATACTACTTAAAAATGCATTGTGTTCTGCTTCCATATAAATGTTATACTGGAAAATCTTTGGGAGAGGTAGCCTGCCCTTTAAACCTTTAGGCATTTATGGCCTTAATTATGCTTTTCACCAAGATTTTGCATATTTAATATTTCCTTTTAGAGCTTTCAAGAGTCTCAGTTATTAATTCCACTGAGGATTTATAGGTCCTCTGAATATCCCTTAAGTATAAAGATTGTAGAGTCATCAAATACTGTTTTCTTCTTTTAAATTTTTATGATTTCTATATCAAATAGGCAACTGCAGGTTTAGAGTTGAAAGTGGAATATTTATTGCTTGGGGTTTTCTCTACCTTTCCAAACAGAAAAATAATTCCTCCGTGATCTGCACTGAAATCCGTTTCTTCTGGTGTGGTTACAGCATACAGAGAAATTATCTCTAATTCACAAGAACAGGTAGTTGTTTTGCAGATTGCATGACCAAAACAATAGCATTTCACCTAAAGATGCTATTTATAAAGTGAACTACCTGAAATGGAGAACAGTGTTAACCAGAAGCCTATGAATAAGTCATGGAGCCTAATTTTCCGTTATTACAGTCATTGTTTAAAAATGCATGTCTACCCAGGACTTTGTAATGATTTTGTATTGCTTAAAAAAACTTCTACATTTCTTCCCTTCGTTCACATTTCTCTCCCCAATGTTTGTACGGCTTCTGAAGACCAATTGAATGAAGAAAAAAACACCCACCACCTTGGTTTTTGGTTTATTTGTTGTTTTTTTTTTTTTTTTTTTTTTTTTTTTTTTTAATTGCCCCTGAGACTATCAATGCTTTAGATATTTTTATGCTGCTTTCTTCAAATGCTTTCACCATGTTATGCTTTGGCATCCATAGCAAAACCCATTAGCTGTGACAGGTTAAGATGCCTCTGCAGACTTCACCACAAAGGAACTGAGTCCGTGCCAACCATTATTCCTCACATCATGCTACCCCATCTCTCAGAAGGCCAAATCTATAACTCTGCTCTTAACTTTTTGGTCCTGTGGGGGTAGCTACTTTGAAGAATGTCCTCAGCTGCTTGGTAGAGTATTTTTCCAGTCCTGGCTGTACCATGGGTTTGGTTCATTAAACTGTAGGCAATAAGGACATTCTTCAGCCACTCAGCAGCTCTTTTTATCTTCAGCATATACATAATTGTTATAGGTTGAGAGAGTGCTTGTAGATGAAAGACATAATATACTGATTAATTTTCACCAGTTGTGGAAACTCCACAAGCAATATGAGCCAACCTGTACTTTCTGCACATCTTTGCATGACTGACCAAGTAGTTAGCCAGGCCTCTTCAGCATTTCTAAGTGGGTCCCAGACTTACTTGACCTCTTGCCTCTTATGTGTTGACACATAAGATGTGGTAGGATTCATATTCCAGATCAGAAAGTCCTGCATGAGGATCATGCCTGACCCATGTCCATCAGTTTCACTGAGAATGACCCTCACAGATCTTCATGATGGAGATGTCATAAAAAGGTGTGGGTTATACACTGATGTAATAAATCCCTGGAATCCCCTCCCATTTAGAGATGGATCACATGTTTTTAGTTGCAGGCTATGTTTGATGGAACATTTGGAAACTCATAGACAGTAGCACTGATGAATTACTGGCATGGTTGAGGCAAGAAATAAACCACAACTTTGTAATCCCCACAGTGATGGCTTTGTTAGATGAAGTTGAAATTGAAAACACCAGTAAGCAGACTATATGCAACATGGCTAAGTTTAGGAAAATTAATCTATTGGAAAAACAGGAGGTCGAAGTTGGTATTTCTGATACAAATCAACCAGACTACTTTAATTCTGTCCCCCTCCTGTGACACCAGCTTGCTACTTTGTGGGGTTTTTTTGATGGTAGTACAGTTTTGCAGTGCCCTGTTATTCTGATTCCATATGAAAGGTGGAGATAGTCTTTCAACATAAGGATATTTTCTTATGGATTTGACAGTGCATAATGTGGTTTCCGTTGAAGAGCCAGCTGCAAAGAAAGGCAGTAGCATGGTTTGTAAGATAATACCTAGCCTTTTGGTAGGCTTTCTTCCCTAGAAATCTCAAATAACTTGAAAAAGGTGCATTAATATTATTATCCTTGCTTTAAAGAGGGGTCAGATGAAGCGCAGGAAAACAGAGTGATGCAGGTGAAACAGAGAAAGGGCTGAAAATAGAATAGGTTCAGCCATTCTGAATACCTGTTTGGTTCCTTTACCTGTAATTTTTCTAGGCTTCTTGTTTTTAATGTCTCCTATCAAAGGGGGTGTAAAAAATTCTGTACAGAGAATATTCATGTAGAGAATAACTGACCACAGAGACTTGGTTCACTCTTCTGTGGGTCCTTCTTGTAGTGCTGAGCATCTGTTTGCAGAGCCCTTTACAGGTTGCTGTTGTTACTTCTCTGCAGAGAGCCAAGTGATTTGGTTGGAGGCTCAGTGCAGCTACATCCTGCTTGGGTTGACTGTGCCCACAGAAATGCCAGCTGCTGCTGAAAATATGTGATCTCAATCAAGTCTAGAAAGCATGAAATGTGCCACTTTTTTCTAGTGTACTCCATTCCCTGAATAACAAGGAAAGCTAATTAACATGAGATGGCAAATGAATTGCACTATCTGCCAGGGCAGTGATGCCGACTCCTCTTTAGCATTCTCTTTGCTTCCGTCCACCACAATAAATTCAGATTAGGTATTGAAGCACCCAATTGAAAAATACTCTTATTTTTGCTGTTGCATAACTTACATTCTGACACATTGTGTAAGATTCTGATACAGGGAGCCCCAGCAACCACTGCAGAAATATGAAGAGAACAAGAATTAGGTTGTGATAGCACTTGTTCAATCTGAAGTTTTGACAAATATGTAGTAGATGGGTTTTCCTCTTTTGGGAAGGTAATTTTTAATTATCCATCCTACTAATATACTTAACTGCCTTCATAACTCTAATTCTAACATCCTCGCATTGCTAAAAATCCAGTTAATTTTAATTCCATTTTCAAGTCCAACAGTGCTCTGTTACCTGCCATAAATGGATTATTTAGCAGCTTTAAAATTATATTGCTGGTATTAAGTTCCTGGATGTAGGCCCTAGAGTTTTAAGATGGACAGGCCAAGCTCAAATTCATTAACAATTTAAGAACTAATAAACTTAAACCAAATTTTAAAATGCTCCTTTGTTTAAAAAAAAAGCCGAAAAAAGCCTATTTTTTTGTATGTTGTAGATACAGTTCTTACCCAGGCTTGATAAATATCTATAAAGTAAGGGGAAGCTGTGCTAAAAGGAGGAGGAGTGAAAAATTGTTTCCACAGACATTTGTGAAGCTGAGACTCTAAGGAGACTGATACTTCGACTCTCCAAATGAGTATCACAAACAGTTGTTAATACAGACGTGAAATCTATTGTCTGTTTCCGAAACTGTATTCAGCCCAAGAGGTATTCTTGCAGGTCTCAAACCGCTGCTTATACACTGCATCATTATTTCAGCAGGACATTTATTCTTACAAGTTACCGTGTAAAACTGTGGCTTGGTCAGTGTGGGCTCCCAATGATCTCATTTTCATGCTAAAGTAAAATTATTGCTCCTCTTTACTTCAGTGAATATAGCATAGCCAACCTTTCTAAGAAGGGATATGGATCATCTTTTTCTCCATACAACGATCAACAGAATATCTGAAGTCCATAACAGTCCCATTTTTGTCCATTGACGACAGAGAGATTGAGCACTGCACCTACAAGATCTTTTATTACAGCTAGTGAGGGTGAAATAAAAACATAAAAGATCTTTGAAGTTCTGATTGCATTTCTAGGCTAGCAGAGATGAAACAGCTTCCATAAGAAATGTTTAAATTAAAGGAAAATTATCAGGAGTTACTGACGGGAAAAAACAAGCAGTGCAAGAAGCACATTTCTTTACCTTAATATCTGAGAGAAAAGCTTCACTTCAGAAGTTGTTCAGGGGGAGCTGATTGCCTGGGATCTGTGAATTTCTACTGCCTGAGCATTGCATCAGAGGGGTGGTTTCTTCTCAGATCTTCTTCATTGCCTTACCCCAAGCAAACCATGCTGTTTGTATTTTGTTTTCTCCTGGGGCTCTTGAGTCCAGGATCAGATAGCTGCTACAGTTTTCACTAGAGCCTCACTTTGGGTCAGCACAACTCAGTCAGGAATATGCCATGGAGGTGTGAGTAAGCTTGAGACTAACTTCAGCAGTCAAAGACAATGGTACCATGAGGTCACACAGGAGGGTTTGATACCTCGTGCCTCACATGAATCTACAATACATGTTAGGCCTTGTTGGAGAAGGATGTAGAGTGGGAAAGGCTTTCTGATGAACCACAAGGCATTGTCCGGGGGAAGGTAGGGCAGTTCATTCAACTAGCTGAGACTGAACTTGTACAACAGTATAGGCATACCATGTGACTTTAGGTGATCTTAGGAAAACATGGGTTCTAGGAAGTCAGCTTAATTATTCTTATCTATGTGTACAGACATAAAATAGATATAGGAAACCTAGCATGCATCCTATGAATTATCAGGGGATCAATTAATTAAATGTGAGGGTACTTTTGGATTAGAAACTATTTTTTATGTTAGTACTTTTTCAATTAATGTTTAAAATGTGTTAAATAATTAAAAAAAAAAAGAAAGAAAAAAGATGGATATGCTTAAGTGTATTCTGCTGACAGTGCACTGAGTCAGTAGATATTTCATGGCCTGTACTATGGCTTGAATGCAGATGATTCATGCAGACTTCAGTCACACTTGGTCCATAAGTCCTTAAAAATACTGAGTCCATTTTGGCTCAGTAATGCTATCTAAAAATTTACAAGGTGCGAAGTGTTTCTTCCAATGTATGAATGGAGAATTATGCTTGAAGATAAAAGTAGCTACTTGAAGCCTGGCTGCCCATCAGAAGAAACACTGCAAATGGAAAAAAGCAGAGGGAGTGTTGAGTGCTGCTGCTTTTAGAGCACACAGACCAAAAGGAGCATCACTAGCTTATCACATATTTCAAGGATGGTACGGTTGACTGTACAGCCTGATAGGTAATGGCCAGAATGTCATGTTTTGAACAGCACTTGACTGGTAGTCACTTTGGGCTGCTTGATGGTGGACTCTCCATGCTGACTCTGCTCACTATGTCTTATACTTTACTTTTTCACCTTTAGATTGGAATTCAAAACTGAAGCAAAGAGTCTGCCCTCCTGTGCTGCTGAGGGGAATCCTCATTTTCTTTCAAAGCAGCTGCACTGAGCAGAAGCTTCGGGCTGCCGTGCTCCCTGCTGTTTGCTCTGGTGCAGCAGAGGCACGTAGCCATCTTAGTTTTTCACCTAACCTAGGCTTTCAGAGGAAAATCAGTGGTGAAGCCAAACTGGCTATTTTTATACCATGCCATCTGTATTTAATACTTTGTTAAAGAGAGAAAGCTGTGAGCTAGCTGTGTCAGTCTCTCCTGAAGGTGCTAGAGATGACTTATCTAAGCACAGGTGAGGTAGAAGTCTCAGAATTGCCTTGTTTTGGCATCTTTCAGTCTCTTTATTACATTCTTTCCTTTTTGCTCGGTATTCGTCTTCTCTATACTTTCCCCATTTGAGAAAGCATCTGCCTATGGCAGGGGGTTGGAACTTGATGAACTTAAGGTCCTTTCCAACCCTAACTATTCTATGATTTGCAGGGTTTAACAAAACATATCCCTGAGAGACACAATAAGAAACACAGGGGTATTTTTATTCCAAGATTTCATGGATTATGATATGCTAGAATTGTCAGTACAAAATCACTCTAGGACATGACACTATATATCCATACATTAAATTAGTTGCATTTAAATAATAATAAAAAATATATATTTTGAACACAGTGTGGTAAAAGTGTAGAGATTATTGTGGTTCATTTTCAGGTTTTCTATTTAAACATGAAGGATTTGACTGACCTGCTGGCCATAAAAGCCTGTGAGTTAGAGAAAGAGAGTCATTTGGCTACACTTAATCCATGCCCTGGAAACAATCAAGAATTGTTCCCCACAGTATATTTCGTAGTATTTTTGTCTTCTGATTGAGGGTAAGCTGCAGCCATGAGATAACTGGGTGCAAGTTCAATTCACATGCTAACTCTTATTCCCAGAAGAGTACTGTGGAGACATTATATTAGAGCTTTCTCCTCTGTCTATACCTCTGAGCATCATTACCGGGCTCTGGAGAGATGTATGTACAGCTGTCTTCTCCTGGAGGGAAGTCTGTATCTAAGGCTCACATAGCAAAGTCCAAGGAAAGATAAATCCCAGAAATTTCTTCTTCTGCTTTCCATTGTTGTCTAAATATTAATAACACTTTATATTAAACACAGTTTCATTCAAAATTCTCAAAGTACCTTGCCAATCCCTGCTCATCGTTTGAGTACACTAATCACTCATGAAGTTATTAAATGTAGCTTAGTTATTTTCTATTTTTACCTATTCTTTAGGGCAATTCATTACAGATATTCTAGATAGGATTTTTTAATGAACCTTCAGTGTTTGTAACATTATAAATAAATGTTTCAATCAAAATGAAAATTCATATGAAAGAAAAACAGTTACAAGTATCTATTTTAGTCCCGAAAGAGCCATGTCTCAGACAGCACGTGATGGCCGTCTTGTTTACATGATTGTAGAAGATAGCTTTGACCACAAGCCAGAGTGCAACTGTTTTTCACATGGTTTTGTCTGTCTTTAGCATGGTTTCCTTTTTATTGGCTGCATATGTTATCTGTCTTCGTTATTCTGTAAAAGTGCACCTTGCCCGTCATGACAAAACACAAACTCATCTAAGCCATGTAGTCAGGTGACAAAAATCACTTTTGCAGTTTAGATATAAACTTCCTTCCACATCTGACCCTCTACTCTTGGGCATGGAGTTTTATTGACTCTTTTTCCTACTGGTGTGCAAGCTACTACTAACAGGGCCTTCTTTCCACCAATCAATCCATATAATTTTGCAAAGAAAGCAAGCGTGCTGGAGGTGTGATTGATTTACACATTATTTATCTTTTTCTGCCCGGTTTAAATTGGTCAGCCTGATCCTATTCACATGATAAAAATTATAATGTCTCAAATTACTTACTCAATAAACTGTGGGTTTGTCTATTATTAGTGATCATTAGTGTTATAATACAGCATGGAAATTTAGAGCAAATTAACTACATATGCAAGCTGCTGGGCTCATCTGCAGTTAATCATAAGCATAGTGTTCAAGTGGGCAGAGGATTTTGCAAGAATATTTCCAGGAAGAATTTGTGGGAGGAGAGCTAAATATCCTTGGGTTGTTATATTATGTTTTTCCACTCCATAATCTTGGTCTCCCAAATGAATGTTTATCTGAGATGTAGTCAATGACTGAAAGTACAAAAGAGAATTATAGCTCAAATTAAAAGAGCATCACATGCTGCCAATTCCAAGGCCCCAAATTTTTATGACCATGAATAATGAATGGAAGTTCCATACTGATACAACCCCCGCAGCCTCCCCTGCAGACTTGACAAGGCTCCTGGTTCAGTCATTCCCCTTTAATAAAGGCTGTCGTAGCGCTGCAACAGAACGATGTGGTGGGATGTACAGCCTTGCATGTTATCAGATGATGACACACACACTGAGCACCGTGAGTTATCACTTCCAGTCACTATTATTTCCTATGAAAATAATAGCTTCCAGTCACCGTGGGTTGCTTTGAGATTGCATTCATACTGATGTAGATTAGAAGTGAAGGGATTTCCTGATAATTACTGGTTTGTCTGGCACAAGAAGGCACAGATGGAGGGAGGTTTAATGTAAGAAATCATTAGAAAACAATCCTAGCTTTCTGCAGTTTGCAGTGCCCATTCTTCACCCTTAAATACCATTGTGATCTTAAGATGGGATTCAGTAGCAGAGGCTGGCTGGTCATCCTGGAGACTGAATGTTAAGTTAATACAGCAGAGATGCAACATAAATATGTGTGAACACGAGCAGATCATGCACCTTGGAGTGCTTCCCTCAGGTCCAGGTCTGTGAGCATGGCCTGGGAACAGCTGCTTAATGGCTCCTGGGACCTTCTCTGTGGCTGGTAGCCATGGTCAGGGTAGGAGGGTGATGGTGCTGGCACATATGTCCTTGGACAACAGGACTCTGAAGGCCGTGATTGCCACTAGGCCAGTTTCTAAAAAGACTGGCCTGTTTTATTGTTCTTTTGCATGTTGCTGGTCAGATGAGTGAATCTGATGGGGAAATACCCCACACCTTGAGCCTGCCAGAATTGCTGTGCATGCATGGCAGGTCTGCATGGGGGGAACTAACAGGCTTGCTCTTTATAGTAAAACCTGCTGGGCACCTACCATTGCAATAGAACTGGAAATGGCTTCTCCAAACCCACTAAAAGTATTTCACACACAGTGCTGTCAGGAACTCTTTTATGAGCTTCTGCTTAAACCTTCAGGCTGCAAAATCTACATGTGTGAGCACTCAGTTTGAGACGCAAGGATTTCCAAAGTATTGTTTTCTTCCCAAAGCTTTAATGCATTGGTTTATTTGGCTACACAGTAAAACTGTCCTGAAGAAGGTTAGTGTGCAGCTTCAATGCTTTGCTAAATGGCAGCTACCTACCAGTTCATTTTGATTCCTCATGTTGGCAGAGGTCAGAGTGAGACTCAAACTCCTTCTTTTGAAGGCACTAGGAGACAGTTTAACTGCTCCACTACATCACAGCAAAAGAGAGCAACAGGAACATTGTTATAACTTGTTAAAAAATCATGTCCTATAACATATTTTTGTTGAAAAACAAAGTTTTAAACCTTTTTCTATGACATTTGACCAGCACAAGACAGTTTCTCTCAACCATCCATCCTAGACATGAGTACCTTTGGCATACTTGCTGGAAGTTCTAGCAGCTTTATTTCCTCTTCTCCCTCTCATAACTAGCCACTTAAGAGACCATGCCCTTACCAGATATCATTGGCAGCAGCTTACCTGTGAGTGGTTCCTTTTGCTGTCAGAAAGCCACATATCAAATATTTCACTCTCAGTGCAGTAGGGAGTGTATCAATGGCAGAACACCAAGTCAGTTAGCTTTATCTCTGAGCTTCCCACCATAAGTACTAACTTCAGGTATTTCTTTTCTCACAAACATTCCAGTGCATTGAGTTATCCAGCTCTTGGCTGGGAGCTGGGTATGGGGCTGCAGTGGGGAGTTTGGCCCTTTTTCTGTATTTAATTTCCTTTGGTTAAGCTGAGGGAAGCATTCAGCTGTTCTTTTGCTCTGTAACGCAGATGGAAGTCCTCAGTTCGAAGCCCCACCACCAGCCCCCACACACATGCTGGCACACCTGGATAACAGCTCTACCTGTTTACAAATTACCCCAATTTTCTGCTTGATTCAGCAGTAACTGCTTACCCTCCCCCGTGATGTAATTAGGCCTTCAGAGTTCATGTGTGCCTATTATGATCTCTCTTGTGTTTTGCCTTTTTTTTTCTGTAGCCGTAATCATATATATATATATGTATTAAAATTTCTTATCAATTGTTCAGCTAAATTATGCACAGTGGGCCATGCTAGCCCTCCATTAACATAAAGTATGCTAAACAACATGTTTTCTTTCTGATAATTATGCTCTAAAGCACCAACTGCTTATTCTAGTGAATTTACTTTCCAGTTTTTCTTATTTCTTCAAACTTTTAGCCATCTTCATGGCAGGGCAAGTGCTCCTTCTGCTGTTAGTGAATTCACCTAATTATCTTTTCTATTATCATCAGAACTTCCATCTGCCTAATAGCCAGCCACTTGGTGTTGAAATGAACTATAATAGTCCATCCAGGATGATTGTTTTCTGACCACATAAAGATCCTTCCATCCGTCGGAACAAAATACTGCTTCCTAACCCCATCAAGGAGTTAACTGCATGGTGCATACAACAGAGCTGTGGAGAGAAGTGGTTTGCAAAAGCCTGCCTTCCCACTTTGCTGGAGTGCCATTAGCATCTGTGCCAGCCTGACTGTAGCTCTGAACTTTTGCTTTGTCAGCCATCACTGAGTGAGTTCACAGTCAGTGAACATTATACAAAATCAAGGTGTATGCAGCAAAACTCTCCCAACCCATACCCCCTTCTTTGCCTCTTGAAAAGCAACATTACCCTGCTCTGCAGACCTAAGGAGCTGTTTGAAAGTGTGAACAATGGAGTTAAAATCCCATTAATATTTCTAACAGTCATTTCATAGGGATTTTAACTTTGAAAATATTGGCTTTTGTCTTCAGGTTTCACTGGACATCAGACATGAATATCCTGTTTAGGATTTTCTAAAGCTAATTCATTGAACTTCCTATGGGCCTTGTGTAATGAAAAAGTATATTTTGATACAGTGCAGTCTGCTTTTGAAGTGTTACATAGCTTACACGGCTAAAAATAGGTAAAGCAATTCTTTGGAAAACTGTTAAAAGCAATGGGTTTCATTTTAGCTTAGGTAAGGGTGAGTAACAACCTTAAGAAACTAGAACAATCTGTTTCTTTGCCCACAAGATCAAAACAGACATTATCTCCAAGATACAAATGTTGCTGGTTTTCTTTTTTACAGTGGTGAATGAGTTAATGGAAATATTATTATTCTTTAATAGGTTTTTCTACCCAGAACAAGACTATCTGACCATAGAGATGTGATATTTAAGTGTAGTCATTACCTCCTAGAAACTGCCCTACAGCACCATCTCTGCAACCACTTGGAATAGGAAAATATGGGTTTTGGTCCTCATTGTGTTCCTCTGAAGTCTCTTTTTATTCAGAAAAGGGCAATTTTCAAAGGAGGGGGTTGAGTTGTTTATACAGCCTTGGACTTCTAATGAGGGTTCACATTATTTGAGATGAGAAAACAGTGTGCAGCACACTGGAAATTACATGCACTTTCAAAAGAAAGAAATCTCGATCAGAAAGAAGCATCAAAAAAGCTACCAAACCAATCTTTTGATTTTCATAAAGAATTATTTCAGACTATTTCAACAGTATCAGTGTAAGTTTTGTAATGAAGCTCTCTTGGACTTCTCGTTTTCATGCCATTGCCTGAAACACTTTTAGCTTTCCATAAATTTAGGTCAAGATTTAATTTTCACTAGTTAGAACAAAAGCAGAGCAGTTCTATAACAATGGCAGTTGCAGAGGCAGGAGGCTGACTCGTACTACAAGCAAGAAAATAATATGGGTGTCAATTTTGAATATGTAGAGTTGTGTCAGCGTGTGAATGAAGATCTAATTCATTTTTATGAAACTTTAGACTAATTAGTTTTATAATTTGCACAGTAAGGTAATGTAAATGTGTTGCTGCTGCTTGACTTTTTTCTTAATCCTTTGAGTGGATATTTAATCTTTTTTTATATATTAGAATTAAAGCAACTTGGAAGATATGAATAATTAATCTAATTATATGCCGATCACTTTAATTTCTTTAATGTTTTAGATAAAAAAAAACAACATTACAAATTGGTTTAGGTTGGAAAACCCTTTTAGAGGATTTTGTATTTCATCAGTAAGTGCAATTTAGAGGATACAGGCTCTGGAAGTGCAACATTAAGTTTATCGTTATGCAAATGGCCCAGTTAATCCAAGAGTTCTGGTGACCAGATTCTCAAGGTGTGCTTCACGAATTCATAACTTGAATTTAAGAAGTGAAATTTGCCAGTTAAGGAAAATGAGAAACCAAAAAGCTATAAAATACTGCAGGCTAGCAAAGGGAAACATAAAGAACCATTAATCTGCTTATCTCCTCTGTAGACTGAAGGACAGCAAAAATTGGAGAAATGAGTCTTGCATTGTCTACATATATCAAAGACTGTATCTTGTGGGGCAGAGGACAGAAAACCAACGAATCTACAATGATGATTAGGTGTAACTCTTTACACAGTACAAACATGAAGTTATACATAAACTGAGAGCTATCTAGTTTGCATACATCTGAGCATGGCATGCATATGGAGTGCTGACTGCTTAACTTGTGGAAAATATAAATCCTGTACAAATCATCACAAGTGTAGGAGTTTGTATCTGTCTGTCGTGGTTTAAACCAAGTCCCCCAACTCCCAGAGAGTTAGGAAGGAGAATCCAAAGAATGTAGCCCCCACGGATTGAGATAAGAACGGTTTAATTGCTAAGGCACAACACAAATCACTACTGCCATTACTACTACAAATAATAACGATAAAGCCAATAACAAACGAAAGAATACAACACCCCACCAGCCACCGACCCATAACTCACTCCACCCTGCCTGGCCGAGCACCGCGTGCTCCCTCCTCCATTTTCCTCCAGAGCTCCACCTCTCCAGCTCTCTCTCCCAGTTGCATCCTGGGCATCACGTGCTATCGTATGGAATACCTCATTGGCTAGCCTAGGTCAGGTGTCCTGTCTCTCCTTCCTCCCGGCCTCCCCTCCTCCCTGGCAGAGCATGTGCTCAGAAAAGGCCTTGAACAAAAACACCCTCAAAACATGCTCGCTATCAAGCAACTGTTCCCAGCCCAGAAGTCAAAACACAGCACTGCACCAGCTACAAGAAGGAGAAAAATGACTGCTACTGCTCAACCCATGACACTGTCCTATTATGGTTGTCTATTTTTGGTGACATCCACAAACTTCAGATTCCTTGGTGTTTTGAAAGATATCCATTTTTCTTCCTTTACTGTGTGCATTATCCTCTGTTTGTAGAATTAGCAGCTTTGAGCTAATTCCTTGGTTCTTCCCCTGCAGTTTGCTATTCCTTATTATATGACTTTGTCTTCTAAAGTTTGATTTGGGATTTTTGTTGATTTTCTAAGGGAAATGAAAGTACTGATCATTACAGTAGAATTAAAAATAGCTTCTAACAGCTTAGCCTGAGATACAAAAACAGTCTCTCTTCCGGCTTATCCTGTCAAGTACAATGGGAACCCTAGTAAGGTAACATCTGTGAAAACCTCATTCTGGGTTTGTATCTCTGTTTTCAGAATCTTTCCCTTGTGTCTGCATAATGTAATAATTGAAATAAGATTGTTGGGTTTTTTTGTTTGTTTCTGATAGCTCGCCATTGAGCTTTCAGGAAAGGTCATTGGTCTTAGGGTCTTACTTACCCATATGATGCTTCAGTGTTTTATGACGTATTTATATGTCATTGCTTAGGAAAAAGGACACAGCAACTGTAGAAAATTTGTAGGTAAATGCATACTAATATAAACGTTGATCTTCCTGTGCACAAGTTTTCCATGTGTCTTACCTTGTTTGGTGTCCTAGTGACTAGGAATTTTCATTGACAAGGACAAATGTAGACTTTCTGTCCTTTGCTATTTAAGGTAAGGAATCATGCTTGACTAGTGAAGAAGTGCAGAATGTATTGTGGTGGCCAACCCAGCTGGACAGACAGTGAAAGAAAATAAGTACCTCTCAAACTGGAAAAGCTTTTTCTCATCCCAGTTCTCCGGTAATGGCTATGACATCAGGCATAAAGTGAAGAGGTAGGCACTTATCTAAGTTTAGAGGCCTGGGAATGCATATCTTCTTGAGGAGGTTCTTTCACTTCCCCGTGGGTTCAGGACATCACTGTATAGCAGAGGCACTCATGGTAGGAATAAGACCTGATTCTAAGCGATATTTTCTAAAAGGTGCTTCAGAACCTGCATACCTGGAGAACAATTAAAATAGAGATGAAAGGGGAATGCATGACTTTTACTATACCAAAGTATACAATGCAGCCTCCCTGCAGGCTCTGCCAATTGCAGGCCTAAACATGGGGATTTGATTTGTGTGGGACTTCTTGGGAAGGAGGATATCCAGACTCCTTGTGAGTGTCTCTGTTTCTGCTCCACATAACGTGGTGGGAATGGTCCATACCAAGACTGGGAGGGAGAGGAGAAACAGGTTTCTGAGGACTTGCTAGAGCACATTCACATGACGACATGGAAGTTTTCTACACAAACACTGATTCTGAAACTTCTTACAGAAACTCTGTGTGTTTCTATGGTTTGGTACATACAGGGACTTAACAAATATTTACCCAAAGAGCCAGAAGCACTGCTGGAAGTTCCAGCACTTCCTCTCTCCCACAGGTCTTTATTTTTTTCCAGAGTATGACAATTTTGCTTTTGTGTGGTTTATCTCTGTTAGTACAACATATAGGTTTTGCAGAGAACACAATTTTGAATAGACACAACTGCTGTCTATTTTTAATTGTGAGATACACGGGTGTAGACAAGAATTAGTTATGTGCTAATTTACTTTATTTTCTCATCACTTAAGCATATTTAAAATGTTAAAGCTAAGACCTGCTGGACCAGGAATCTTTTGTAACTTGCTGCTTGCCACCTGAATCAGGAAGTCATCCTCGTTTAAGTGGCCATTAGTGAAACCAGCTGATGCCATGGCTGAAATTGTTCTATAACCCTTCCTGTCCATGTTTATCTGCTTCTTCTCTCAGGTTAGCAGGTTCCTCTTTCATCTCCTGCAGCTTTGCATGCCTCTGCCTTCCCAGCATTATGTTTACCTCTTCCAACACCTGGCATCATTGTTTGGTCCCTGGGAATTTCCCACTCTCCAAATGAAGTTCCCTGCAGAGAAAAATAGCTCTTACCTTCATCATAGCAGTCATTCAGTCAAACTGCATTAGTTCAGATTAACACTATTGTCTCTGGTCTGGTAAGTTGATACTAAAAGCCTTATCAGCAAAAGCAGATATGCAAAACAGAGGTATAACACCTTGTAAAGTAACAGCTTCAACATATCAACAAATTGTCTTCATCATCTTTTAAACTAAGTGTATCTGAATTCCCATGAAGAAGGTATGCTGTATGACTGATGACTTTTGATTAATTTCTGTGGATTTCTAAGGGAATATCTATAGAACTATGTTAAAGTCCACTTTCTTTAATTTTTATAGGATATTTCTATGAAGAAAGTGTGTATAGTGAATCTCCCTATAGCAGGTTACTGTTTGTGTATTGTCACCCTGACTGAACGCAGCATGGGAGCTCAAGTGGAGTAGAAATCAATGAAATAGCATTAGGATGCAATTGTCGCAAATTATCAGAGAAGAAAGAAGACAACTGTAATTCACTAGAAGTAACACTTTACCAACTGCTCTCACTAAGCATTAGTTTAGTGTGTTTTCAATTTCAAGGCACTTTCTCTGGAAAATACTTGGTCCATAATTACCATTATTATCACCATCCTGAAATTTGTGGAATTTAACCTAAACAAATTCCTCAAAGCTTGCACTTAGTTCTGATATGCTCCATCCTATTTATCCTTAACTTCAGTGGCACTTGTGCTATGAGGATCATGCTTCAGATTGCAAATACCATATCTTTCTCAAAGAAAGCTGCTATGAGCTGCCGTGCAAACACCCTGGGTTTATGCAGTCAGTGTTTGCATGTGTCCTATTTTGCTCACGGTGCCCAGCAGGACAAGGTCACTGCAGAATTTCTGTGGGGGCCAAATCTCTTTTGTTTTATTGGCAGTCATCACAGCCAAGGTTTTGTTACATCCCTGTGACAACCTTAACTGAGTGGTCACAATACCACTTGCCATCCAGCAGTCATTTTTGCTCTGAGTATCTCAGATTTTGCCCTTTCTTTGTCTTGTTTGCTAGCAGGCAAATTATTGGTAGAATATAAAATTACTGCTAAAAACAGTTAAACATTCCCTAACTGAAAAAAAAGGTATTTTTCCTTCATGTACACTGGATATATATCTAAACATTTCTAGGTTACAGTGATAATTGTCCCTCTGACGTAATATAGTATTTGCATTTTGTCATTCATCATTTTTTTTCAAGGGGTACGATCACTCAAGGGACTGGTTTATGTCTTTCATTTCCTGGTTATCCACTCAGCTCCAGCTCACACCAGCAGGAATTGAAAGCTATTATCAATACGGAGAACAGGATTTATGTGAAACAAGGATGGAATGTCAGTCAGTCTCCTAATAGCAAAGCATTCATATCCCAGTAACCACCTCCCAACTATCATTTTGTCCTGGTGCTCAATAAGGGATCAAAGGCTAAATGATCACCAAAGCAAAATTAATCTCCATGCCAGGTGTGGTGATTTAAGTGGTGTTAAATCTGTACTGTGTGGTACAGCAACTAAGTACCACACAGCTGCCCACTCATTCTGCCCAGTAGGAGCAGAGGTGAATGGGGAGGAGAATTTGGTAAAACAGGTAAAACTCATGGGTTGAGATAAGAACAGTTTAATAACTGAAATAAAGTAACATATTATCATATTAATAATCATAATTGCAATGAAAAGGGAAAAATGAGAGAGAAATCATACCTGAGACAGACAGGTGATGCACAGTACAACTGCTCACCACTTGCTGAGTGATGCCCAGCCCATCTCTGAGCAGCAGTCAGCTCCTCACAGCCAACTCTCCCCAGTTTCTATACAGAGTATACAAAAGTAAATCCTAATACTGTATTTAAAAAGAGCAAAAAATAGGTGATATGGAGTACTGCTTTGGCTAGTTCAGGTCAGCTGTGCTGGCTGTGCTTCCTTCTGGCTTCTTGTGCCCCTTCTCACTGGCAGAACATAAGAGATTGAAAAGCCCTTTGATCAGGGTAAGCACTGCTCACCAAGAATTAAAACATTGGTGTGCTATTGGCATTATTCTTAGACTAAAGCCGGAACACAGCAGTGCACCAGCTTCTAGACAGAAGATTAACTGTCCCAGCTAAAACCAGGACACTAGGTCAGGATGGGAACCCCTGAGGAGCGTGCCCATGTGCAAGAGAGTATCTGAACAAAAATTTTACTGTGGGTGTGCTTTTGATTCAGCTTTGCCCTCCACAGGACACTCACGTCAGTAGGTTTGCCAGGCTCACTAAGAGTGAATTTATTAATAAAAAATAATAATGTTTAGAGTAATAAACAGTTTGTTTCATATCTGCTTACAAGCTCTCCCTGCACGGGCATGAGATGAAGCCTTCTGCATCAGAAAGACAGAGGAATCTGGTTCAGTGATCGAGTTACAGAGACGGGAGACTGTAAAGCAGGGGGTCAGGCAGTAAAGTTTTGGTTATTTACAGTGTAGATAAGGGTAAAAATCACTGGCTGGGGACATAGGAGATATCTGAGATTTGAAGAATTAGGATGATAACTGGGACTAAAGCAACCAAGGTATGATGCAGATTGGTAACTGCTCTGGTATGGTAAAGGACTATATGTAAAGGACTGTATGAGAAAATGTCATCACTTCCCAGCTGTCTTTCTAGGTTGCTTCATTTATGCCTGGTCACACTTAGCGTCCATTTCCCTTGATATGAATAGGTATGGACAGGTCTTTGGTATCTCTACCATCCTGACTGGACACTGAACATCAACTTACTCTTTTGTCAGTTTTAGGATTTCTCCTTTTTCTCTCCCCTCATAAAAAGAAGTTGGAGTACCTACTTTCCCAGAGATACAGCTTTAAAAGTCCTCTGGCTACAACTTTTGTCCCTTAAGACTTCTAATATTTGAAGGAGGAACCTTGCCAAAGTGAATCACCTTCATTTCAGATAGTGCATGTCTGTGCATTACAAAATGCCTGTGCAGCATCTCTGTATCACTTTCTACACGGCTATTGATTATTCTTGAGGATCTGATCACGGACCATTTGATTTAGGTTCCCTTTTTGAATATATAGCTTCTTTTCTGAATCCTACTGTTTGCCATAATTTTTAGCTAGGTTTCTTGTGGTCTTCCTTTATAAATGCTTTGATATAAGCATATCCTTGCCTTCCTGTTGCCTGGGGAAATTTACTCTTTCTCTTCAATGCCTTCAGAGTTTTTATTTCTAGTTTGTCCTCTTGTAATAGCAGAAAAAATTATTTCTTAAAATCTGATCCACTTTGGAGAATCTAGGATTTATCTAGGAAGTAATTACACCTCAGGTACTCAAGCACAGTTAGCCTTTAACATGAGTCTGTTCATGGATATATGTGCTTTCTTGTCACCTTAACATGAGTAGCGTGATGCAGAACACAGCAAGTCAGGAGATATGAAGATTGAAGCAGTTCATAAAGTAAGGGTATAATTATGTGCTTGAACATGGATAGATTCCTGAAATAATGATAGTTGCGAGGGAAGGAGATGAAGAAGTTTGGTTTGTTGAGAAAAGTAAGAAATGTGTTGAGAGGAAGATGACAAATATAGCAAGATTTGAGGAAGTGCATATACATCTCCTTCATATATGTTTCTGGCTAAAACCAGAATGATATCAATGAAGAATCTTGAAAACTGAGTCCAAATTTGGTTTGGATCCTACAGAAGACATGGGATGGGGGCTGCTATATGGTAGTACATTAGATCTCATAGCAGATTCCCCTGAAATATGAGAAAGTCAAAGTCCAAATGGACATGTGATGTTTGTAAAGAAACAACACTGAAGATTGATTTAGTAACAGATGTGTTCAGGAAGAAGATTAGAGAGAAGTGACTTTAGGATGAAAATCCAAATATCAATATGCCTGCAGCTCTAGGAGTTTATGTTAGGCTACTGAGAATGTTAATCAGATTTCAAAAAACCCAGACAGTGTAATGCATGGCAGGTTGTACTCTACAGCATACAAACCATGCTGCACAGTTTGCTTTGTACAGAAAACATGGTTATATATGCAAGTAATTTCCATATTTCTGCTGCCTTATTTTTAACCCATTTAATGACCTTTATGATCACAGTTCAGTCAAGTAGCAGCAATCATGCCAGCAACAGCATTCCAGCTGGGTTAATGAATGCACACATGATTTCATGAAGGAATATATCTTTTTTGACCCAATTTCAACCTTTCGTATTTCAAGCTGTTTAATTATAAGATATATTGGTTGGAAACAAACACCCATTTATGCAACATTAAAAGTTTAAACAAATTCCATATGCAATTATCTTAGGCACTGAGTGTCTGTGATTGGTATATGTAGGTAACAAATTAGTGGCACAGTTGATAAATGCTTTTCACAGAACAGATGCAAATAACCAGACTTCTGTGTTCCTTGAGTCTGCATGATAATAGGTTCTTTAAGCACCCTGCTAAGAATTAGGAAATTAGTCAAATGGGATCATATTTAGGTTGAGCTAATACTGCACAGCTGAATTTACCCACCATTATCTGCAGGCATAATTGGAGACAACTGTTTTTTGGACCAGCTGTGCAGGTCACAAAAGGATAATAATGGGGGCCCAGCCTTGCTATGTCAGATTGATAAATGTTTATGGCATCGTGTGACTGGAGGAGCTGGCTTTAAACAGGTACAATTTAGGATTATTTCTTCTTTCTTTAAGATTCCTAGAGTTGAACATGCCAAATTAAATTGTTCATCATTTCTACATACCATGAGTCAGTGTAATTCATAGGGAGAAGAAAGAAAGGTGTGGTAAGAGGAAAAATATCTAAGAGGTGTCAGATAAAACTTTCTCACCACATGTAATCTGTTTTACACCTTTCCGTTAGGTGCTTTTCCTGCTATTTTCTCACCTTTCCTTTCCCTAGGTGGGTAGGTTTACATAATTTGCGCTGATATTGTGGAACTTAAAGTGCCACTCATGCACTTCTGAATTTGTCACTTGCTCTTTTTAGCATTTAGGTTTAATTTGTTTGAATAGTTGTTCTTGGTATTCCGACAAGTATTTCTTTTAAATGTTACATTCAAGTACAGGCCTGTATTAATGCTAACCTATAAATATGTTAACAGCTACACTTAGTTTAGAAAATGTGTTATTAATGTGAAATGTATCTTAGCTGAATCCATTAGTCACAAACAGGTAAATAAGAAAGCACATTCTGATTTTAATTGCAAGGAATATGTTTCATGCTAAATGTCTGTCCTATTTTTTGCTCTCTTTAAATGCACTGTTAGGATGTACTTTTGTGTGTCCTACGTATGCACTGTAAATTACACTTTCTTTTAAGAAAATTAATAATTTGCAGTGAAAAATAGAGAACTTTAATTATCTTAACTAGGTACCACTAAGGTTTAAATTACTAAGAAGTAAAATGTTGGTTCTGCTGAGTACTGTTACTGTAGTACAGACCTTGATTTAGCTGCTATCATAACAGAGAAGGGGACAGGTAGAAGAGATCTAAAAGGTAAAGAAGAGGGGTTGTAATTTTATTTTACGTTAGCCCTCTGATATACGCTCCTGCTAGTGTTGCTCAGCTTCACAGGATTACATCTGCAGTCATGGCCAAAAATAGTTCTGGAGACCAGAGCACACTGCAGTGGTGATTCTGCCAGCAGTGCAGCTAAGGAATATTGGCTCTGATTTCACAGTGCAGCCTCTTCTTTGCGTCTGCTTGTTGGCTCTTGATCCCCGGGTCCTGAAAACATAGGGAGATTTATCGGACAAGGTAAATCTTTACCTATTGATGGCACAGACAGGCTGGAAGGTGAACTTTAGGTTCATAAGCATGAACTTTACGCTTTAGGGTGAGCTGTGGGCTCTCCAAAGAACTACAGAAGTGACGGGGGGAGGCTGCTTCTGTCTTTAGCTTCTCACATTTGTGTGACACAGCACCATCAAGCTGCATGGATCTGGAGTATGCAGAGGTTCTGACTTTGGCCAAGAGCAAATTCACATCCATATCATGGGAAGGAGGTGGGGGGGGGGGGGGGGAATGGAGTTGCTGTAGGAGCAGCAACTCCAGGAGCCTCGCATCTGCATCCCTTCTTCAGGCATGTCAAGTGGTTGTTGTTCCCCTCCTGAAGTGATGCACTCCACTGGGACTCCTTGCATGAGAAAAGTGTTACATTTCCAGTCCATTACTGGCACGCAACACGTGCAAACTGTCTAAAGTGTATAAATGGGGCGCCTGAAGAGTGTTTTATTATCAAAGTAATTGCTGCATTTCCTAGATTAACATTTGTTAGTGCAGTAGACTGAAATCATCACCAGTTATCTTATCTACGAGAGAAATTTTATCTTTCTCAGGCCTCCGATATTCGTGAACGCAGCAGACGCTGATAACACCAGCTATTCCCAGGTTTTCAGTCTCCAGAGCAAAATGATCTTGCTTTCTCTGCTCAAGATGGCATCATAGAACTTCCTCCAGGATCTTACTGTTATAAAATATATAAGAAAAGACCCTCTGCTGTCAGAATTAGCGTTTCCACCACAACCCAAACCATGTTTATAATCTGTTCCTTTCTAAATTAGCGATGTTTCTTGATGGTGTGGGAAGGGGGAAGGGACAACAACAGTTGTAAAATGTTTTTTATTGAAACGTAAAGGCAATTATTTCTGAATTCCCATCTCCTTAATTAAAAGTGTCACTGTTTTGTATTTAATCAGTACTTAACAAGCCTTATTGTGAAGTGAAAGAGCTAAACAATGTCTGTAATAGGCTGGGAGGGTTAGCTGAACTTTGTTTAAATATAAAGGGAGTAGTGCATCTGCTGAAGAACTAAGCCCTTTCAAAGTTTAGGACACTCACCAGTGCCATACAGCATAAATCACAGTGCAAACTGTGTGATTATACCCTGCAGGGAAATAGACTGTGTGTTTATGGGGCTCTTCACCAAGCACTTAGGAATAATCTGATATAAAGCAGCAGGGGAGGAGAGTAATGACAACTTCAAATTAGTTTAATGAATGTTTACATTAAAAAAGGCTTTTCTACAAACCTGAAAACACAAAGTGACGGTTTCCTCTCCAGACAAAAAACCCCTCTACTTTTCCTTAAAGCACTGGATGGGGGAGACATCGTAAATTTAACTCTTTCAGTACAATAAACCATAGTATCTTTATGTTCAGTGGTTTGCTGTCATTATAATGAGAGTTGCTAGCAATCCAATTATAAACAGCAGTATCTGGTTGGTAGCTCATCTATTTTAAATCACACTGTTCTCAGGGAAAAAAAAAAAAACAAAACAACAAAGGCTGAGAATTTCATTCCCATGAAAGAACAAACATCTCAAAATTAACTTTGCCAACTTTCTGCGGAACACATGCTTAGTACGTCTTTGGCTGTATTCATTCAAGAGGCTAATGTGAGTTTTGAGAGATTCTTTTCACTTCAAGCAGTATGCAATTAATTTATAAAGATAAAAGAGGGAGGAAGGGCAAAGTATTAAAAAAATAGAAATAATACAGTACTTCTAGTTTTCTTCTCAGACTCAAGGTAAATAATTTGTCAATATTCCCACATATGCACAAGGCACCATCATATATACATTGAACTCTTGGTAGTTTGGAAGAATAAACAGCTTGTACTTCTGAAGCAGTTAAGACTTTTCTATGTACATTTCAGATCCAGCATTGCAGGATATTTCGTGAAACAGCATATTTTCATGAAACATTTTTAAAACTTTTTTAGTGGGGCATTTCGAATTGCGTCAGGTGGAAATTTGGTTTTTGCCTTCACAGAGTAGATGCAAAGTTTTCCACTAAGAATTCTGCAAATGACTAAGCATATATATAAAATAAAATAAAAAACAAAAACCCACAACTTATTTTTAGGTTAGGAGTAAAAGTTCAGAGGTAGGTTAGAAGATAACTTCCAGTTAACTCCAATGTTTTGAAACTTCCCCAGCAGTTATCTGTGTGTGAAATAGTTCTAGGTATGACTGTTACCGTACAGACTTTTGCTGAAATATTTTGTGGTTTTGTCCAAGGAAGTAAAAAGTTAATAACAAATCAAGTACCCCTTTTTATTAAGGAACATGTGTGCTTCTCAAGCAACCATGGGAAGCCCTGATTTTAGAAGCTAATTTCTCAAATGCTGGATTTGCTAAGGGTTTTTCTTAATACAGGATGCATCCCAAACAATACTTGTTCTGTAAAGCTTTCATACAGAAGAAAATACTTTTGCATGTATGTCAGTCACATACTAAATAGTATATGTATTTTAAATACTGTTATATATATAGTTATTACAAATGTCCTGAGATCAGGATAAAGACTTTGCACTCTCATAAAGTGTAAAGAAGAGCCCATGTTCTTCTTGATAATAAATAAAACCACATAGCACAAATCCTGCAGCAGCTTTTCTGTTTATCATATGTTAGATGTGATGTGGAATATCTTTAAAGTAAACCAGATACAGTGCAAGTGAGTAAATCAATAGGGCGTCTGGAATGAAGCGTGATTGACGTTTGTGAAGTTGTTAGAAAACGTTGCAAGTTATTAGAAAAAAGTGTCAATAGCCATTTCACTTCAAAAGAAGGATTAAAATAAGATGACTGAGGCTGTGTGATGCTAACTGGAAGCTTGGAAGTCCCTCAGGTTGCAGAGTGCTTATTGTAGAATATGGCCAATGGAATAACAACAATTTCTGCATAGGTGTGAGGGTCCATGACATAATTTTTCATGTTTCTCTTAGCTATGTTTTTAGCTTTGTCCATGTTGCTGCATGTTACAACCTACTCTAAACAGCCAAGCCTCTGGTTGCTTATAATAGAATCCCTCCTGTTTTGTCAGTGCAAATATGGAAGCATTTTACTGAATGTTTAACTGTTACAGAAATTATGTTTTCCTCTGGGAAGCATGTTAAGAGCAGCACATTAGAAAACCACACCACTGATCTCTCTTGGAAATTCCTTCAGTAGTTTTGGCAAATGAAGTCCCATGGAAAATCAACTTTGTCCATCTTACTGGTGGTGGGATAAGCCATCCAGGATGAATGTACTGCAGGTGAAAGCTGGGTAGTTATGTGTTTTACCAGTGAATACTGTGTACTGTAGTTCAAGTCTTCCACAATCAGAACCTGATTTTGGAAGAAGCAGAGCATCCATCCTGTCACCTATAATCAATTGAATCTCTGAAAGCAAGTCATAAAATTACTGCTGTTAGAGAATACTTCTGAAGTCTTTACAGGAAATATATTTAGGAAAGCTAAAGCCCTGATAGAATTAAATCTGGCCAGGGATGTCAAGCGCAACAAGGAAAGCTTCTATAGATATGTCAGTGATAAAAGGAAGACTAAGGAAAATGTGGGGCAAAGTTGCTTTATTCACAATTAATTTAGGGGTATTCCACTACCGTTGATGCTAGGAAGTGCAGGTCCCCTCTGTGTTAGACCCTGTATATGTATTGATAATATATTATGTGCCCCTGTCCTCCTGTAAGGACAGTATGCAGTCTCTTCATCTTCTGAGGCATGTGGGGTGGGAGCTTAGTGCCCTGAGCCTACTGTCTAGCCTTTGTATTTCAGGCAGGTTAGTGTATGCTCTATCCAGTAAACCTCTCTGTGGGCTGTTGGGTGAATGTATCTATATCGGTTGATTTCAATACCCAGTTATTTTAACAGAAAAAAGGTGGACTATATTTGTGTTAACCCATTTTCTTGTGATAAGACTTTCTCAAATATGACCCTCTCCTGTATGCACACAGTTTAATATAATTAAATATAAATTACTCTGTTTTACATGCTATGTCTACTTCAGTTTAAAGATCTTTGTGAGTAATTTAATCATAATTTATCAGGAGATCACAGACTGATACAAATTATCTGAAATATTTCTCTTCCTGTTATGTTTTTACAAATGGCTTTCCCTTATGGAATACTATGAAGTAAAGGGTGTATTTTCTGACCTAGTGGATTTCTGCTTGAGACGGTATGTATTTGGATGTAGAAAACCTCATGCGCAGCACTGGTATGAGAGCCAATAAGATGAATGTCATTTTGCGTTGCCAGTTCTTTAACGCACTCTTGTGTAGACACTGTAAATTTCACATTAATCATTGCCAAGCTGTGGCATGACCAGCAAATACCAACTTTAGTAAGAGAGCCAAATGATTTGGAACATGTTCAAAACAGCTTTATTCCACTGACAGATAGCACTGTTTAAATGAAATAAAAAAATTCCAATTTGCCAGAAAAACTCTTCATATGTACTTTTGTTATTCAGCCATTATGCAAACCTGAAGTATGCAGAGATGGATCATTTATCTTGGTTTATTGGTATGTATAGACACACGAAGAATATCCATCTAATAGTGTTTTCTTATGTACTTCATTATGCTAACAGGAACAGTCCCACTATCACCTGAGGGAAAAATGCTACCAGGAAGACTTAACTTTGGGGAAAAATCAATTAGAAATTGTCTGCATGTCAGTCGTGCTCAATAAGCTGTAGAAAATAGACAGGAAACATGAAGAAAGAGTGGCCTAGTGTTTTCAGGAATTAACACAGGAAAAAATTCAAAAACAAGTAGTTTTGGAAAACAATCCTATTTGTGGATTACCATCTTCAGGTAGCTAATACATGCAGAAATTTTGTGCTATTAAAGAACATTTTTTCTTTTTTTCTCATTATTATTTGCTTAAAACTGTTTTGCTGGGAAGCAAAAATGTAAAAAAAAACCTGTATTTATCCAAAATTTTGTAAACATTAGTCTCTACAGCCTGCTGTCAGATGCAGACACAGGAACCCTGAGGCAAGATGACAAAAGTCCTTTTCCTCATGCAGATGTGGTCAGGAAGGCAATGTAACCCTGTCCTTTTGTCCTCTGCTCCAGGGATACTTGGTGCTCAGGATATATTAAATCATAAACTCTGTAACAAAAGCTTACCCGAGTCAGCTGCAGCGTATAGATTTACCTGGAGGGCTCCAGGTAGTCTGGGTAGGTGACCATGGTTGTGCTATGGCATTCAGACCAAAGGGCTGCTGGCAGAAGCCTGGGCCTGATATAAATAGCAGGAGCAGATTGCCTGAATGCTGAGCTGCACTTTCCCCACTTCCTCTTATTAAATTTGATTTTGGGATTCTCTCTGGAAAGGAATCACCCAAGTCAGCAATAATCAGTCAATGCCTTTTACTATACATGCACAAAGACAGAACTGCAAACCAGAAAGTACGGTTTCAAACTCTTTTGCCCAGCTTCTCTGTTCAGATGTGCTTGCATTCCATTTTGCATTCCTCAAGCTCATATAAAGGGGTGGGTAGAAAATCACTGATTCTTCAACTCATTGCATTCTCAATAACTCCTGAGCATGAGAAGAGTGAAAAGGGCCAAGTTTTTCAAAAATACAGGGCCTACAGAGGAGTCAAAGGGGAAAATTAATGTATAATTATAGCTGTATTGAGATAGTGATAGAAAACACACATCTCAATTTTATAATTTTCCTGTAAAATTATCACAACACCCTCCTGTGGCTTCCAAGCTGTATATGTGTGACCCTGGAAAGACAAATTTAAAGACATCAGGTAATGTGATGCCTGTAGCCAAGCTTGGAAGCTGTCAAGACGTGCAGTTTGTGCTGTCTTTTGCTCTGCCCTATATCCAGCACCAGCAAAGAACTAGGTCTCCTCCCCAAAGCTTTCTGGTGGCTTTCTCCCTTCCTTGTAATCAGTAACTGGCCAAAAATATTGGTGTAACAGGAACTCTGAATTATTTCTTTCTTTGTCAAAAATCCCACATTTTTTCTCATTTATAACAAGTTATAGGAATGTGATTCTGTCATTCAACTGACATGCTCCAGCCTGGATATCTCCACTTAATCTTAAGTACCAGTGTAGCTAAGGTAGGAGCTGGACTTCTTGGCATGCTCCAGCCAAGGGAAAGCAGTACATGCCTCCAGGCACCTAATAAAATCAGAACTGCCCACTAGAGGTGCCTCTTTCCTTTCTCCACTGGTAGTCTGCAGGGTATGCAGGATCTGAAATCAGGCACCCCTTGTAGATGTAGTAAAGTTAGGTGGGACACATCATTGCCTTTACACGTAATTTAATTCAGTGTAGACTTCATTGGAAAGAGGATTTTGGTTTATGTGTCAAGTTGGCTTTTCATGTTTCACACAGATTTTTGTTTATGGCTTTGTTTTAACAGGTGAAACTAATGGCAAGATAAATAGGCACTGCGGGAACTTTGTCATAGGTAATTTGAGTTGCTGAAAAGGGACAAGAACAATTGTACTGGGGACTGAAAAGTTTCATATTCAAATAGTGTCCAGATTAAATAGTTTTTCACTGAACTCTTTCTTGTCTGAGTGAAGTGCCTGAAGTAAGCAATGAATATTTGAAATGCAGGCACAAGCAACTGATAAGAAAAATACAATTACAACTAGCCCTAAAGATATTGCACTTAAAGGGGGATCACACTTATGTGCATTTAGAAGACAATATTAATAAAACACTTAAAATAACTTCATATTAGGGAATTAGGCTGTTATTTTTTAATGAAACTCTGGGGCCATTTTATCCAGACAAAGTGTTACATTTTATTCATATAATAGAAGTCCAGATAAAACAATCACATTTAGTTAGTAACTGGAAACTGTGAATTTTAACAATCGTGTTAATAGTTTTAGATAACTAGAAAAGTAGATTTAATAAATTATAAAACTTTACAGTTAGGAACTAAAAATCTGTCTGACTTCAGAGGGCCATCTGCTCCTCATACCAGCACCATCCCAGCACAACTCACCCAAGGCCTCATCCTGCCTCTCATGCCTGGGCCATACAGCTATGGGGCTGCAGCCCCATCACCAAATCCTACTTCCCATCCACCCCTGTCTCTGCTGTGCCCACAGCAAACTGGAGTTCTCCTGAGTTGAGAAGAACGCAGGTGGACTGATGCCAGCCCTTCTCCTAGCTTAAGCAGAAGTGGGATCTGAGCTTACAAGGCCAACAGCCCACTCCGATTTCTCCCTAGATTTCTCCCTAGATGATTTCTCCCTAGATTTCTCCCTAGATTTCTCCCTAGATTTCTCCCTAATTTTCTCCCTAAATTTCCATTCATATACCCAGATCTTAGACCTCTTCTTTTTATCTTCAACTGTTCGGTTGCTTTTTATTCCTATCTTTGACTATTTGGAGCAGTTTTTCACCCTGATTTTCCACTTGTAGCAAGCCCATTTATTTTCCAGCAACCTTTTAGCATGGGGAAACGCCATGCTCTGCAGGTACTGGTGAAATAACACCACTGTTGTGCAAAGGAATTTAATTGCACATTTTTGCTATGGTAGTGTAAACGAATCTTACCAGGAGGTTTGCTCAGATGCCCAAATTCTTTCAGCTGAGAAATTAATTATAATAAAATAAATAATCTATTACTTAGAGTTCCCCCAAATTAGTCAATGTTGGCATAAACCTGCTGCTCAGAACTTGAAGGTTATGCTTGACTTCATTAAAACCAGTATTTGATGTCACTTTGCTAAGTGTCCCTATGAAAAACCAGGCATTACAAATTTCTGCAGAAAAAAAAGATGCATCAGCATTTGATCTTGGGTTTTTTTTGTAATGTTTCTGTGCAGTAGGAGGAATATTTGCTGTTTGCTATATGCATTTATTTAAAATGGTGATTAATGCTAATAATAACTTTTAGTCTTTATAAATAAGATGTAGGAATGTAATACTGTTTAATGTGGAACTCCTTGGGAGTTTATTCAGAAGACTATAAAAAGAAGTGTGGTTATTTCTTCATAATCATTGCAAGGTTTCTGGCCTTTGTACATAAATCACCAATGTTTTCTTTCATTCTTGTGTAAACTGACAGTAAATTTCTTCCATGTCGTAACTGGGTGGGTTTCAGTTGCCTTTGATTTGCATTTTCATAGAAAGAGGCACTACACTGTAAATAAGCCTTACTCTGAGAGCCCACCTTGCTCTCTCTGTGGGATTTACATTGGTTAACCACTTGCTGCTGTTAGAAAACACCACATCTAGAACATCATCATTAGTGAGCTACTTTGTAGTGGGAGAATGTGAGACAAACACAGGGAGGGACTGTAAAACATAAAGTTAGACGTGATATCACAGTCCTCCAACCCTGGACAGTCTGCACCTAGAGTTTTCTTTATACCATAACAAGTAATGGCCAACAGAAAATGGTGAGCAGTGCACTGATGTGTTTCCACAGCCAGCGAGTGGTGCAGGGGGTTGTTTGCAGACAGATCATTTTGTTTCTGTCATCATCTTTCCTTCATGTTTGCAAATCAGGAGGCTAAATGCCTACATTTATGAGCCCCAACAAATAATTAAAAGCTAAGCATTGGAACTGCAAGCAGTGCTGTATCCTGAAGAATATTATTAACTAATTTTATTCAAAATTATCTTTTCCCTCTTTTACTTTGAAGCACTAAAAGATTTTCTGTTAGTGTGACTATTGATGTAAGGATGCCCTAAACATTAGCTCTAACATAAACAGGAGAGCAGCAGCTTTTCAGAGGAAGTGGTTGTGTGTTCTTGGCCTTGTGCTGTGGGTTTCTTCTTTTTCCATGGTTGAGCATTACTGTTTCTTTTTCTACTCTGTCTTGGCATTTGCTGCTGTTGCAAATATCTATTTCTTGAAACAAATAATAGCCACAGACCAGCCTCATCATCCAGCAGAACTGCATTGTGAACACTCCTGTTGACCCTGCTTTCAATGACATTGGTAATACAAATTTGTGGAAAGAGGGAGGGGGGGGATGAGACGACACCACTGAGTAGTTGTATCCTTTTCTTTTGTCCCTGATTATTTTTTTCCATTTTGGTTTTGACATATCTCTTAGCCAAGACCACAGCTACTTGTTTGTGTAAGAAATAATGTCTAAATGAAGCAATTGATTTGTGGATATCATACAACTTTGTTTTACGGTATTACAAATGAGTTTATGGCCATAAACACAATAAGTGCTATATTAGCAGCTTTAGCAGCCTGCCAAATACTGCTGCAAAATTTGAATGGCGGTAATAAATTCATGCTCCTTGCTAGGTTTTGCTGTTGTCCGTGGTGTAACTGTCCAGTGGATGAGTGAATGGTATACTGTCAATCTAAACACATCAGGAGGACAAGATATTCTTTTCTTTTTAACTCATTTTCTGTTTACCCATTCCTGTATCTCACTTCCTATCTGCTATGTCTAGTACATGCAGCAGCAATCTACCACTCATAAACTGTGAGCAGTATACCACTACTTGCCATATGTCCAGCATCCTGCACTGCTGAACCTCAGGCATCCTTGACTATATAGGTACAGAGCAGCTCCCTCTTGCCATTACCTGTGGTATAGAATTTATGTGTGCAATAAAGGGTTCAGTAAAAATCACAATTAAAAGCCACATTTAGCCTCAGAGTGGGAAGGCATAAGCAGTAGTCAAGTCATGTGTACAAGGCCAGATTAGGAACTCTTCCTAAATGTTTGCTTTCAGGGTAACACAGAGCACCTCTTCCATCAGGACTGTCTGCAGAGTCCTAGAAGCCCTGTGGGATTTTTTTTGGGGTGGTGGGAGATGGAATTTATTGGGGATTTTCTGCTATGATCATTTTTTTTCTGAGGCTCTCCTGACTGATGAACTCCACAAGTTTTTGGGTAGGTGTCCTGACAGGATATCCCCAGGGGTGCAGGTGGGACTTGAGAACACTCAAGAGGCACCTGGCCTCTGTACTTAGTTAATCCTCTAAGATTGCAGAGGTCCAAAGGCTGAATTTCCCAACTGTTTTGTCCACGCTCCCGTGTCCTGGCTGCTACTCCTGCAGGATGCAGCTCATGGGCTGTTTTCAGTGTGGGAGTGAGTGAGCTAGAGCAGGGGATCATCATTGCATTTTATTGTCAAAGATGGAGTTGCTAACTTTAGGCAAACAGTGGTTAATCTTTCCAAGAGGGTAGATTTATAGCCTGGCTTCTAAGCATTTGAATTCATTGTTACAGCTAATGGACATCTCATATTGTCTTAAATCACTGGCTCCTCAGTGTGCCAAAGAGTAATAGAAACCTTAGAGCAACCCTAATTTGGCACCTATGTTTCAAATCAGTTGCCAAAGGAACTTAGAGGGGGGGGAAAGAAAGATCAATTGAAATGTTTTTTTCTGAGTGCTTTCCCTGTGAAATGCTTTGTAGGGCTTGAACTCCTGAATATCACATGCATGTAGTACTTCAGTAAGTTCATGCTTCATGCTACGTACATGGTAACTTTTCCTTGTTAAATGAATTTATTTAATTTACCATAGAGGTAGGTAAATATTGATTTTTATAAGCAAATGAAAAAAAATGTGATAGCACAAATTTCTTTCACTGTGACACCAGTGCTATTCTATGTGATGAAATAGTTGTCTCTCTTAATGAATGATCTCCTGTAGAAGTTATCACTGTGTAAAGTATGGTCAGTGACTTTACATGGCATGATTTATGGGTGTATCTTTTCATTTACATAAGCATCTTCCTCCTGTATGTGCCAGTGGCATATCCTATCATGTTGTATCTCATTTCCTATTACATGAGAAATTAATATGGAGCCCATGAATGCTGAGTGGAGGAACTCTGTGCTTGGCTGTTGTCTGAGCATGGCACACACATCTCAGGGGAGCCAAGAGATAAAATCCTGTGACCTGTTTTCCAGATGTTGATACTCTAAGAACCTTTCTGATCCTATCCCTGAAGACCATCTTCCTTTGAGGTAGCTGCTTTAGAGAGGTGTGGAAAGGCTCTGCCCTCCCTCTGCGAGACTCATTCATTCAACCATTGCACCTACCTTCAAACCAGTACAGCTTATGTGCTGCAAAAACACAAGTCTTGGCTGATTTCATGATAACAGGCACAGGGATTTTAATGCTAAAAGAAAGGTCTGGAGAGTTTAGCCTTTAATAAGATAACCTGAGAAATTTTGCAGGAAACCCATGATTTATCTTGCCCAGCACTCTTTGATGGCACAGACTTTTTCCTATTTAAGAAAGACCTTTTCTTTGTTCTAGGAAAATACCAAGGTGATCATTGCACTGTATAGCAGATTTTTCTCTTGAAAAACTGTCTTGCACATGATTAACTTTATGGTACATAATAGAGAGAAAGCTGCAAGGTGATGGTTAATGGCATTTGAAAAGCCATTGTTAACTTCAGCTCATAGAGATTTACAGGGATTCCTTAACATAATCAATATGCTGATTAAATTGTTATAAATAAGTGTTTATGAGTTCTTCAGTGGGATAGGGAAATATTTAATGTACATATCTGAAAAACTTCCACCTCCCCCTTTTATGTTTATAAAAATGGGTAAATTTAGCAAGTAGCTTTGCTATTGAAAAGTAGGCTTTTGTTTTGAAGAAAAGTTTTGCCAGTGTAGTTTGTTTATATACATATATATATATATACAGACATACATGTGTTTGTATATATCTCTATTTCTTCATATATATAGTTCATTTCCCATACGTTTTTAATTGTTGTGCGGGCGGCTGAATAGAGCAAAGATGAATGATAAAGTGATGTGGGAAAATGCAAATGTGACACACTGGGGAAAACAATGAAAACACATGAACACTGGAAAAAAAAGAGATCAAGCAGCACCAGGAGTGAAGTGGTTAAGGAGGTTGCCGCAGCAGGAAGCGGATATAACTCTGTTTTCAGTGTGCTCATGGGAACCGAATTGGAAAGTGTTGTGGTAAAAGTGTGTGGAAAAAAAAAAAAAAAAGAAAGAAAAATGAATTAAGCTATAAATATCTGTTTTTCTTTGAAGTTTTGTGACCAACAATTAATGTTACTGGAAATCTCATAAGGAGTTATTTTATAAACTTTGGTTTGGCTGAATGATGCAAAAGTAAAGGGAACATTAGCTCATCTCCAAAGGCAGATTCTCTACATTGATTTTTGAGCTCCTGTGGCAGGTATAGACTAACTGCAGAAAAAAGCCTTGTATTCCTTTCCTCTGTTAGTAGTACAAGCTACAGAAGTGCCTTTAAAATGACATGAAGGAAGAAAAGGTGTCTTTGTAAGGACAGTGCCTATATGTTACATGTCCTATTAGTGAGAAGGAAAAAGGAACATTTATTTTCTGTGCTCATCCACACTCTGAAAATCAGACCTCTTAGAAGAAATTAAAACAGCAGGTTGTTGTCTAAGCTGTTTTTCTTAGATTAAAATTCTAGTAAGTTCTAAATGAGAAGTAGTCCCATAAACAGGCTTGAAGGTCACAAATTATTTTGGGGGATTTATCTGCAAAAAAAGCTTTTTATATTCTCTAAATAAGGAAATGTAGCACTAGGAGTTCTTTTTTCCCTCCAATAAATAGCTAGCTGTTATATTCCAGCTAGATGCCATGTTCTCCCTGTAAGGGAGAGATGTCATTGCCAATGAATATTATCATATTAAAAGTCTATTTAAAGCTGGCAATGATGTTGAAAAACTGGAGATTCAAACTAAAAAATCTCTGTCATCTCCACATTGAGCAATTCAGGTGAGTCTAACAGGGATAGTTGTGTTGTAATTGTGGTGTCTTCCATTTATTTAGCAGATTTTGTCCCAGTCTTTTACAAATTAAAGGATGCCCATTGTAAAACTCTATGCAGAGGTGTGTTTAACTCAGGAGTGTAATTAGCACAGTGCAGTTGTCAGGATTAGTCTCTCAAATGCATCTTTCCCACGTGAAGTAGCATATTTCCTGTGTGTCATTTAGCTTGATACCTGCTCATCCTAGATACTCCAAAAAAGTGGCACAGATTGTACTATATGATATGGTGTAACATCATGACTGTGGTGGATGCTCATTTGCAAGGAAATGTAGGTTGGAGGCCTAAAGAATAAGCACATCCTGATACCCCTCAGTCAGATGTGACCAGCAGCCCTTCAAGAAGCTGTCGCCAGGAATGCAGCTCTTTTACTACTCCCAGGCCACACAGCAAGACCAGGAAAAGATCAGATTTATAAAGCCTTCACAGGGACATCCTCTACAGATCCATTGCAGGCCTACAGAGCAGGCAGGACTTGCAGGCTAGACATCTTAGTATCAACCCAGTCCCTTGATAAAGGGATGCAGAAGAAACTTTGCTTAGAAAGCCTCACCAAATAGCCTGCCTCCTCTGGCCTGACAACCTGATGCCTTGCTTTATGCTATGGAACATACTTATTTTGCTAACATAAGGTGTGTTTCAGAAGGTGAAACTCTTTAAATCAGATTTTCTGTATTTCTTACTCGTGTGCTATGCAGCTACTACAGCAGAGGACACGGTTGCTGGAGTTCTTGTTTTGCAATTTTTCTGAATTGGCTGCACAACTGTCAGCATCGTGTCCGGGTGAGTTTCTTCCTCCAATGCTCATATTATTTGCTCTGGGGGCCCTTGTCAGCTCACATTCAGCTTGTTTGCAGACAAAAACTACCAGCAGGGAATGAACTGCGATTGAAATTGAGATGCTGAGCTACTGTACAGACTCGCAGTGAGATATGGCTGCTTTGTATACAAGTGTCTGAATTCTCTGGGACTGACTTTACTGTTGTTTGAATAAAATCCAGTTCTGATTGGTTTACTGAAAAGCTCTGCCTACCCTCAAGGCCCTGTTTTGCACTCAGACTATTAAAAAATTAGCTGGAGGCTGTGTTTGGAGTTTAATTCACTCCATCACTTTTCTTCATACATAGATGTATTTCCCCTTACAGCTACAATATACAAGAAGTAGCTTTAGTGCTGAGGCATGGTCTAACCGAATCAGCCTAAAATATGTGAAGACAGTAGATTTGAATCAAAGTTCAGGAGAAAGAGAGAAGTTCTCCTCAAGTTGATTTTAGATTCATTTTTCACCAGGGTATAGTTCAGTCCTGCAAAACAGAACTGGGGGAAGAAAAATCAACCTGGGACTTCCTTCTAAATACAGCTGTCCTGTAGCATGTCATTACATATAATGGTTCTCCCATTGCTTTCTGCTTTTATCAAAAGAAATCTCTAGATTTTTGAGAGGAATATGTATGGATAAAACACTGGGTGGAAGTCTGAGTGCATTAAAGCCACTGGGACCATCACAGTTGCCTTCATTGTACCCAGATTTCTGCTGTTACTGGTTTTTCTTGTGTTTTGTTGTTTTCCATGTTGCTTCTACTACAGCATTACACTGCTGACATGTAGATGGAATGTATATTAGAATGAACCATCAGGACAGAAAAGTTCTAGGTTTTCTTGAATGCACCTCTAAGCATCTTATCTGCATCTAAATATCTTTACAAATCTCAGTCTTAGTGAGAAGCTTAATACTGCTTTATTCAGGCAAGCCTGGGATATAAATGCCCAGCACTCAGCTTTTACTTTTGATTGCGTTTGCACACTCATGCAAATTACTTACACTACCTTTAGGAAATTGCTAATCTGATTTTCAGGCAAGGATGGTTCAACTTCAGTTTCTCTGAGTAGCAGCACATTAAATGAGGAAGAGTGCTTCAGTGAAACACCAGGCTCTCAATAAGGTCATACATAACAATATAGTTTACATTAAATGCTAAATTTTATTTTTTTTTTCAAATCAACAGAATGAAGTTATATTAGTAGGAAAAAGCTTTGAGGGATTTTATTTAGTTTTTCAGTTATTTGCAGTGTTTTGCATGCTATGATATGACATTGCCAAAAATTAGCTTTGCAAATCTTCAAACATTGTTTCAGAAAAAAACCCAGACATTTTCTGCTAGAAATCCTGTGGTACAATGATTGCAAATTTCATATAAAACAGTATTTGCATCAAGGAAATTTTGCTTGTTTTTCTCTCCATATCACTGATACTATCATGCTGAAAACATCATTGTAGAAATTACTCCAGATTATTATAAGCTTGATACGTTTGTGAAAAGAATTATATAATGTGATGTCTGCAATAATACAGATATGAGACTTGATGGTCAAGGAAGTCTCCTTCACTCCACATTTCCACGCCTTTAGTGCAAAAAAAAAGTTGTTTGTTTTGTTAATCATTAGGTGACTAATCCAACTTGGCTGCTTTGATTTTTAATCCTATCAGAGACAAGGCTCTCTTTACCCTGGAGAACAAATCTCAACAGAAAATGCACCTCATTTGGCACTGAAAAAAAGTTTCAGACTAATTGAATTCCAAGAAATGTTAATACGATTTTTTCTTCTACTCCTGCAGAGCAATATCTTAATTCTTGATGCTTGTCTTTGGTTATACTCTGTCACTAATGCTGAGCAAAATGGGAGATTCGATCAAATAACGACAACGTTCCTTTATGACAGATCTTATTTGTATCTAGCACTAAAGGTGGTCTTTCTCTGCATGTGTCACTGCAACCAACGGCAGAACAGCCCAGCAATTAATAAAATTTCTAAGTAATAAATCAGTTCATCCAGTTCTGTACACGATATAGTCATTATGTGATGGAAAATTGAATCCATACTTTTGTTTCTGGTGGGCTGCAGTGGTATAATGAGCACTCTGGGATTTTTAATATCCTTTGTTTGCATTTGGAAAAACATAACACTATCCCACTGAGAACCAGAAATCCTCTTGTGCTCTTGTGAACATGACATTCGAAAATGCAGTGTGAAGAGATTTTAATGTTGGCAAGGAGCATGGAAGAGGAATTTTACAATGTGCCACCACTATCCCGAGAAGAAAGGAGTAGTGATAATCCTGAAAACTTGCTCAGAAGTGTTTAAAACTGTTTGAAGGCATTTTCCAAGTACAAGGTGATTCACATACAGCTTACTTTTTAAGAGATTTGAGCAATTTAGCTATTTGTAGATGCCGAGTGGTTCATGTGTCCTCTATACAAGAGAATAAATCCCATTCAGGCTTGTGCTCTGATAAATGGAGAGTGATCGGACTCTTCCAGACATGTTTGCATGATTGGAACTATGAAGGGTTAGGATGCAGTTCCGATACCTCATGTTTCTCTTGTCTCGTATTCTTCAGATATTCAAGTTAGTGATAGGCAATGGTATTGTAGCAAACTGCAAGCTAGGAAAATAGCAAAGTGGCATAATGATTAACTGTGGTGAACCTACTGGGATGGAGAGGTGGAGGTGGAGTCTTCAGAGCTATGGAGCCATCACTCTACTTCCCTTTCTTCATGCATGATATAGTGTGTTAAATTTGTGGATCAAGGGAACAGAGCCATGGGTAATGCTTGGGGGAAATACGTGGGTTGAGCTGTTTAAAATACATTTGGATTGTAATCCACATCTGAAAGGAAGCAACATCTTTAATTAAAGTTAATGAAGATTGCCCATTAATTTCCAGGTGGCAAGAAGGGAATATGAGTTCATGATTGTGCACCAATGCATGGTCATCACTGTTTAGTTACAAACACAGCTTAGAAACAGCATTTGTAACCTGGCCTGAACTGTAATTCCTGCAGTCTGATGTACTGTGTTATGTACCAGGAACAGCATGAGTTTTATTCCAAAGGAACTACAGAAATAAAACCTTAAGCTCTGAGAGCACTGCAGTTGTAAAGCCCTTCAAACAGCAAAGGTTTTGGTTTCATTAAGAGGCCATTTCACAGTTTTAATTGTTTAGAAATGTAGTTATTAACTACATATCATGTCTGGGAAATATTAATTACTGAACAATTCTTGTGTAATCCATGTGATATCTCACATAATTCAGTCAGCTGAATATAGTGAGATAGTTTTAATAAAATAAATAGAGGCTACTCAATGTGTAAATGAGATAGTTAAAATATACACTAATGGATCATTAACCTCTCTTGAACTTATATTCTTAGTGAAAATCACATTAAGTGAATATAGGATTATGGCAATATAGACCTGTTAAGAAATTATCTCAGTAAGGGTACTAAACTGGGAGATACTGCAGTAGGGAACCCAGGTGAGATGTGAAGCACTTCTCAAAGCTCTATAGACTGAGTGGAAAAATTCAATGCTGCTCCTGCTGGGCAGAGAAATGGCTGGTTGGCCATTGACATGGACAAGCATCTACAGGAAATGAAAAATGCTAGTTTTCTCTATCTACACTTCCCTGCCATGCCAAAAAGATGTCCTTGGCAACCATACACATGCACCAAAATTCTTTTCTGTGTACCATTCATACTCTGCAGTCTCTAGATGAGCTGTGCTCGGCTCAACAATGGAAGACTTCAGAAGTAAGATAGGTTTGTTTGTTCATAAGGTCTTTAAAAAACCTACTAATGACTATATTAGCTGTTTAGCCTGTCTATCAAGCACAAATCTTTCATCTTTTTCACCTGTGTGACAGCTCTGTGTGTGCCCCTCAGGAGAAGCTAGCACCCATCCCCAAAGACATCTGTCTTTATCTGCCGTAAAGACCCAGCTTCACAGGGGACCGAAAAGATTGGAGCCAACACTTATGTATTGACCTGTGAGGTATTTGCATAGCATCCACCCACACAACAACTCTAACCATTGTTATCTGCCTTTCAGTTTCACAAGCACAGGATTTTACTCCTAAGCTAGCTAAAAGAGAGCCACATAGAGCCACAGCAAATAGGACTTCTTTAAATCACTTTGATCTCTATCTGCAGTTGTGTGGGTTTAGAAGTTACAAAGTAGATCTTGGTATCAAACGTACCTTTGGCTTTGGTAAGTGTCTCTGGAAAGAAAGTGCCATGTGTGAAGAACAGAGGATGCTAAACCTGGGCCACATTGTCAACTGTATGCTGATTCTGTGCAGCTAAGACATAAGTGAATTCAAAATCATCTGGGCAAGGCATCCAAAATGTAGTTATTTTTAACTAGAACAGTACATTGTAAAAGTACACCCTTCTCTGCATTTAATTTTTCATATTTTAAATACCCAATTCTTCTTATAAATTTTTGTCTCCATTAAAACCGGAACTCAACATGGAATAGTGCCCCCTCAGCCATTCAGAAATAAAGCAGTGGGGACCACTAACTGTGGCTGGCTTTGCAGCTTTAACTGGCCTTTATTACCATAGCCATAAATAGCAAACCGCCCCAAATATTACAGGAGTTTTGTTGGCTTTAACCAATGAAGTAGAACAAGACCTCTGAATACCCCATTAGTTCCAGTGCTGTGCTTTGACGACTTTGCATTGGCAGCTCTTTTCCTATACAAGTCACTAGCCTCACCCGTGTCTCTTAACAAATACCGTTGACAGGCACCATTGCAATTTTTCTGCATGTTCTGACAGTTTAATTCAGTACCTCCTGGCTAAGCAGCCAGAGCCTGAGGGGGTAATTCAGCACCTTGGCATCACACTGCTGCAATTAAAATAATTAAGGGAGTTGGGATGGGCTTACAGAGCTTTCTGTCTTCTGCAGCCTTGTACAGAGAGTGCACTTTCCTATTCCCCCATGGAATGAATGCAGGAGCTTCCTTTACAATATGCTGCAGTGAAATTTTTGAAGAAGATGCTTGTTTCCAGCCTCTATTTGCAAAGCTGTTTGTGTTTATGCCTAACAACTTCTTTCTTTCTCATAGATAGCCCAATTTCCTGTCGGTTTGTTTGTTTTGGGGTCCCCTCCCTTAAATGCAAGGGGACAAATGCTTTATATTCCAGCTGTGATTTCTTTTGATTAAGAGAGGCGAGTAACCCCTTGGCTGCATAATCTTAGTCAAATCATTCACTTCATTGTTTAGTAAGGACAACCAAGCATAGCTGTCTAAATTGGTAGGTTTCATTTCTCTTACTGAGAAGGAAGCAGAAAAATTGAAAATGAAAGCTGTTTTCCTCTACCTTTACTATTAAAGGCAGGGCTTTGTGTGTCTGTACTTATATGTTCAGAAAATCCAAATATATATATGTGTGTATGTATAATGAGAAAGGTTTCCTGTTTTCCTTTGTTTATGTATCTCATACTGGGAGTATCTGTATTACATGCACATGCAAGAATCCTACAGAAACACATTTTGCTGAGCTGTATATCCCATATCTCTCTAAACCAGGTGATGTTCTGGTTTTTACTGAATGGAAACCTCCCCTGACACTTCTAGGCTTGTGTTCTACCTGGGAGCTCACCTTGTTCGTGGTATAAGTGAACTCCAGAGGTTGGAGATAAGCATTTGAAAGGAGCTGTGATAAATATCAGCTCTGTGAAGTGAGCAGAAATACTCCGTGCCATGTTCAGCTCATCTAATGCACACAGCACATGCAGGTATATCACATGCTGATCTGAGCCACCTTATCTGCACATACTCTGTGTGTGCCTGATGCAGCCTTTCCCTGGATAACTGATATCAAGCTCAAAAAATGCTGCCCCTGTATTTTGTCAGGCCCTGAAACATTAATCATGAGGAGGAAAAAATTGTCTCAGTCCACAGTATTGCAAGAGATGTGTTCTGTGGGCCCAGGCCACATGTTTTCCACAGCTCAGGAGACAGAATAAAAATCAACAGGATAAAATCCATGATGATAACCTGTTAACATCAGGGCTGATGAGCAGTTCCAGGCTATATGTTTGAAGCTTGCCACCTTGAGCTGTTCCTAAACCCACCTCTCAGAGACATGGGCCTTTTCCCTTCATGCTCACCCTTTTCTCTGTGATTGTTGGGTTTTTTTTTTTGTTTTTTTTTTTTTTTTTTTCTGGTAGTTTTATTGGCTTTATCACTTTCCAGCTCAACACCATTCTTTAAGGCCAGGAAGCCAAGGCTTGTAGACATCGGCTCAGGCTTTCAGGGAGGAAAAGGGGTTATTTTCATAGGCCAGCTGGGAATTTGGCCAGCCGAAGCCTTGATGCCACATCCATGTCCTTCATGGGTTCCTGAGATTACAAGGCAGAGCAGGTTGTGACTGCACTGGGAGGTGGCCTCTTGTCAGGTAACTGTGCAGGAGAAGTCTTTTCGTAGTGCTCTTGCTTGGGTAGGGAGGAGCACTGACAGTTCCTCCCTTGGGCCTTTTATGTTTCAGCTCACAGGCTTGAATTTAATATTTTTCTGCCTTTGGCAGCACTGCTTTCCTGGTTTTAAAACGTGCTTATTCTACCAAGGGGGTGACCTGGTGATTGTGTGCTGTTTGGCTGAGCAGTGTGGATGTGTGTGTATGTGTGCAGCAGGTGCATGGCTCTGGCTCCACTCCGTAATCCCTGCTACCTGTGTGCAGCACTAGTATAATGACCATAAGTGATTGGTGTCTTCAGAAATGTTCATATTCCTTCAAGCAGCAAATAAGAAAATGAGTACTTAATATAAATTGCTGCTCCCAGTAGAGATTTTCTTGGGTTTGCTCACATTGTGGTCTGACCCTTGCAAATCAGTCTGTTACCAAAATTAAACCCCATTAAAAAGTTGTGCATTTTTGTTGTTTATCTAAGATACTAAATAACAGATACTATAATTTAAAATATTCTTTTGAAAGGCAAAGATGTATCCTTGTCGTGTGTTGGTTGGGCTTGTCCTCCCAGGGCAAGACCTGAACGTTCAGGTGGGACCGGCAGGTTTCTGCTTTGGTGCTCTCCAGGGTTTCACATCAGTTGTGTAAGTCTTTCAGGAGTGAGGTGGAAGGAAGTGGGTTTTAAAGCTCTTATTTGTGACTGAAGATCTTGATTACATGCAAAAATAGGTTGTGAATTTCTGCCAAAGCACTTTGAATTATTTGGGATAACTAGTATCAGGACAATACCCTAGGTGACTTATAGGTATGTAGGGACAATTACTTGTTTTGCCCTTAGCTGATGCTTAAGGATTTTAAAGTTTTACTAAAGGGAGTGCATCCTGATTCCCGTGCATCTACTACACCTCCAGAACACCCTTACTATTACATGTACATCCTTACACATATGGTGAAAATGTGTAGTCACTTTAGTTAGAATTTCCTTTCATCTTCAGAAAGGTGTGCTTAGGAAATGATATCTCTGTGCCTCCCCTATTTTGCCAGTAAGATCTTTTGCCCATTTCCTGCATACTGAGAATCCTCCCTGGTGTCAGCTAGTGATGCAGTGGAAAGAGCAAGACTCATCTACCATGTTCAGGCTGGGCCTTTCCTCTGCACAGTATCTCTTGCTTCCAGGAAGGCTGCTGTAACTTTAAAATAGGTTTTGTAAAACATTTCTGTATTTCTACCTACGGTAGAAATAAGAGTGTCTCTTGAGTTTAATGGATCAAACAGCGGTGATGGGTTTTATGTCTCTTTTTCACTTTAGGGCTAAGGGAAGAGAGAGCAGGACAGGTTGGTTTTAAATTCAAGGATTTATGTTATTAATCCTCCTGGCTAATTATAATTTATTGGATCCTGATAAATTAATATGTAGTTGCTATTCAAACACAGAGAATAGTGTAAGGCAGGCATAAACAAGTCTTGTTCATTTTTAATTTATTTCCACCAATGGAGAATATTAAATAAAATGAACACTGGGGCATTTCATGGGAAGTTTCATTTTCATTATTTATCTTCAGATTTATGGACTTCATATACCAATTTTCCAAACATTTCTCCCTCTAATGAAAATCATGTTGTGACTTTGAGCGTACTGAACACCATGTAGAAGCAATAGTTGTAGTGCTCTTTGTTATCACAGATTTCAGGATCACTGTAAGAGTGCGGATGGCAAAGAAAAACCCTTGATTGGTTATTTTTAATGCTGTGAATTTAAGCATGTATTAAAGTGAGAGGCTGACATCAATAGCATTGTGTGCATTTCTCTTTGAAGCTCTTGAGTATGTTTAAGCCCTGCTTGGCACTTTACCAGCCCTGGGCTCTCTCTGGCACAAATTGCAACAATCATGAAGAGGGTGAGTGCTTGTAAAATTATATCTGTAAAGTGAGAAAATCATGGAGTTATGGGATGGCCCTGGAGCACAGATTGCTAGACATCCAAGAACATGAGCATCGCACAAAATTTGTCTTATTCATAAATAACATCCATACTTTCAGTAATTACAAGGTTGGACAAAGTAAGATGAATCTAAAGCACTGACAAATATCTCAGATTGGATAAATAACAGCTATTGTATAAGGGAAAAATTATGATGAAACAGCATCTTCCATTTATGATACAGACAAAAATACCTGAGTCAGGACTGAACACATGCTCCTGCAAAGCTTGCCTTGCCTCCCACTGTTTTGTGCAGCACAGAAATCTTTCAAGAGATCCCACTGGTAATGTGTAACAAGGACTTACTGTACAGAAATGTGTTGACAACTGAATAGCATGTAGGGCACTTTATCATTCTGCTTTTAAACCAAAGGTAAATTCTTCACTCTGTCAGTCTTTCTAGCCTTATTTTGTGTTTTCTTCTTCCATAAACCTGAGTTTAAGCAGCATCTTCATTAACTCTAAGTAAATCAGACCATGTCTGTTTCCAGAATGCATACGATTTCCCATCAAGAGTGACTCTATCTTCTGCAAAATAGAAAATGGAGACTGCTGGACTATTAATAAAATTGTTGTTACTTCAAAGTATTAAAATGTGTAACAAATGCCTGAGAGCTCAGACTGAAACTTGTGGAATGTAAGCATTTTGGCCTTTAACAAACTCTGACTTCTCTTCGTTGATGTGTAGCTCACTTGGTGCTGCTGCGCCTTTGGCTACCTTTGAGGCTCTACAAACTGTGTTGTTTGGGAATTTTATAAGTTTTATTCTGAGAAGAGGAGAAGTTGGATTTTTTTTTGTTTGTTTGTTTTGGTTTGATTTTTTTCTGAACAAATTTGATCTTTTAAATCAAAATTTAGTCACAAGATTTTCATAAATGAAAGGGGATGTAAATCTCCTTTCCCTGAATCATAGAATCATCAAATCATAGAATAGTTAGGGTTGGAAAGGACCTTAAGATCATCCAGTTCTAATCCCCATGCCATGGGCAGGGACACCTCACACTAAACCGTATCACCCAAGGCTTCTTCCAACCTAGTCTTGAACACTGCCAGGGATGGAGCATTCACAACCTCCCTGGGCAACCCATTCCAGTGCCTCACCACCCTAACAGGAAAGACCTTCATCCTTATATCCAATCTAAACTTCCCCTGTTTAAGTGTTAACCCGTTACCCCTTGTCCTGCCACTACAGTCCCTAGTGAATAGTCCCTCCCCAGAATACATATAGGCCCCCTTCAGTCTGTCACCAAGCTCCTTGTTTTTTCATGTGCCTTAGCATGCCTTTCAGGAGAATCTGCTCCAAGATTTTGCCAAGCACAGAGGGTGAGACTGACTGGTCTGTAATTCCCCAGGCCATCCATTTTCTCCTTCTTGAAAATGGGGGTTATATTTCCCTTTTTCCATTTCCAGTCATAGGCAACTTCACCTGACTGCCATGATTTTTCAAGTATGATGGACAGTGGCTTTGCAACTTCATTCGCCAGCTCCTTCAGGACCCGCAGATGGATTTCATCAGGTCCCATGGACTTCTGCACGTTCAGGTTTTTAAGGTGTTCTTGAACCAGATCCTCTCCTGCAGTTTGCTTAGGGTCTTCATTCTCACAGTTCCTGCATCTGCCTTCTAAGACTTGGGTGGTGCAGTCAGAGCGTTTGCCAGTGAAGACTGAGGCAAAGAAGTCATTGAGAACCTCAGCCTTCTCCAAATCCTGTGTAGCCAGTTCTCCCGAAAGCTTCCAGAGAGGGCCTCTGTTGTCCCTACTCTGTTTTTTATTTGCTACATACGCACATAATCCTTCCCTGTTATCCTTAACATCCCTAGCCAAGTTTAATTCTAACTGGGCCTTAGCTTTCCTAACCTGGTCCCTAGCTTCTTGGACAACATCCCTGTATTCTTCCCAAGCTGCCTGTCCTTACTTCTACCTTTTATAAGCCTCTTTTTTCATTTAAATCATACAGGCATTCATGGATCTTGTTTGGGGGTTTTAAAAGTATTTTATTAAGCAATCTGCACTCATCAGCTTGCTTTTTGGTAAAATTTCCTAAAGCATTAAAATTTCCTAAAGCATTAAAAAATGCCTTATCTTCAAGGGTGATTTAGCCTAAATATTAGTCTTTACAAAAGGGTCTGCTGCAATAACTTGGTATGGCTGCCATAACAAACCCTTTTCTTTTAAATATAGCTTCTAATGATGAAAAAAAAGGACTTTTAGGAGTTCCTTGACTAGCACAACCACTTATCCTCAGGATGTTTACACATACTGGAATTTTTGATGGCAGAGATATGTTGAAAGAATCATATTCAGAATCATGTTCATGTGCACAGACCAAAATTCCAAGTGCAGAGTAATTCTTAGCCCTTGAGGACTATGGACGTTATTTTTAGTAAGAAATACAGGATCCTACATAACTTTAGTACTTTTTAAAACAGCACTTCTGTTATAATCTGTTGATGTAGTTGAGATATGATTTTATTTCTCAATTTACTATCTAATTACCGATATTTTTTGTAAATGTTTTCTAAATTCATAACCTGACTTCCAGCTTGGCAAATTTACCAGTTCCCAAGATCTCGGCAATTTTATTTTCCATAGGGAAAAGCCGGCAGTGCAGCACATAGTGAATTGAAATTAGTCTGCTTCATCCAACATTTTTCAGGCAGCAAAGGCTTCTGTCCAAGTATTAGATGACCATATAATGGCATCAGGGGCTTCTGGTTTACAAACATCTTGGTAATCAGTTCTAATTTTACATTTCCTGGGTATGTTTGGCATCTCTTGAGGGTTTTAATTACAGTCATAGAAAAATTCAGACTGGAGGAGACCTCTGGAGGTCACCTAGCCCACACTACTGCTCAGAGGAGGGCCAGCTTGCACCCTGTGCATCCTAACAACAGCAAGGGAAGTATTTCAAGAGGAATGCTGGATTTGTGCTTCTGCTCAACCCCTTGTCCCCATCCCCAGTCATCAGTACTTATAATTAAACTCCGCCTGTCCAAACCTCTGTCCATCAGGTTTTGTTTTCTGGTAACAAATAGGAAATTATTATTAAGGTCAAGCAGTGTACTATGGCTCCAAAACTTGCATTTGCTTTACTGGTTTGAGTCTTCTCTTTTTCTTTACAAGCTTGGCTTGTATGAGCAACTACATATGCATTAGTTTCCATTTTTGTTGGGCCTTCGCAGCAGGTCCAGAGAGAAATGTGGATTTGCCTATTGTATAAGTCAGCCTGATTATGATTTCTCAATGGCTTAGATAGTGGCATATGAACTTGCTCAGCTCCATTAAAATCAGGGTGACAGGAACTAGCTAAGGCTCAAATTAACACACATATGCCATGCCCTCATAAGAAAACTATGATTAAAAAAATTAAGAAATAAGAAGAGAATTTAAAAACACATTCACCACCTCCATTAAAAGGGATAAGTTCAACAAAGGGTGCCATAGGGTCTGTGCAATTGACTGGATTTTTTCCTGGGAGCTGTTCCTGAGGTGAGGGGTAGTGAGAAGACTGGTGAGTCAGGAGGCTTCTCTGCCAGCATGGGCTGGAGCAGCAGCACTTCTTACCTCGTCCTTGTTAAAATATGTAATGTACATAATATTCAAGCAGAGTATGGTAATTCTCAAAATAGAACTGCATGTATTTAATTAAGTACTTAGATTTCTAGGCTACAGTCACTATAAATATACTGTGCACTATGACAGAAATAGGAAATCTGTTCAGAAGGAAGAACGTGAGAAAAGTGAGTTCAGAAATGAACAAAATTGGTAAAGATATTGGGCATAGGGAGCAAAACCATTATTAGCCTTCCTATTAATTATTATCTTGCTACAGTCAGTCTGCTTCAAGAAGAGGTCCCCAACATACATAAATGGGACTAGAAGGCTGCTGAGAATAGCCAGTTCTCAGTTACAAGAAAAATTAGCTGATAAGTGTGACCATGACCAATATGGCTTTGGCTTAAAACTTATTTTGCTGCTAAACAATTCTGTCTCAGTAGAACAAAGTGACTGAAATATGGAATGCAAAAGGACTATGCTGTAGCTACTGCTGGGAAAATAAATCCTAAGGCAAAATGTTTGCACTGGGTTTGGATGTTGTGTTTCTTTGCTTAATTTTCAGAATATTTCATGCCATGAATGCTTTTAGAGACTTAATTTTCAAATTAAGTAAATATGTATTGAGAAACCTGGGATGGTATTTACCCAAAGGTTTGGGGGGATAAATATTTCTATTCTAATTCTTGGATAAATGGTGCGTTTTGAGACAAAAGCCTTTCATACTTACCAACCAAAACATTCTTAGTGTGAACTGCTGCAAGACAGGTTTTAACACTATGTCTTTTGGGGTCTCTAGTACAATGCAGAAAGTTATTAGCATTGTATTTTCCTGTTGCTTGTGGATTTTGGGATGAATTGTTAACTCAGAGAAATTGCTAAACTGAATTCTACAGCATTCCCAAAGGCCAGCAACAGGGGCAAATCTTTGTGGTTTTGCCTCAAAAATGTTCATTTGGGTGTCTGACTTTTAAGAAATTCTTATGTTTTAATGAACTAATTACAGAGCTGATTTTCTGCCTTTTCTTTTCAGCTTTTTTTTCCCAGTCCCCATCATTAAAACGAATGGGACTCATGTTGCTGAATTCCATTATAAGTTACACAAAATAGGCAAATCTAATATGATTCCTCCCTGTAGAATTAACATGAAAATCTATCATAAATGGTAAATGTGACATAACTCATGCATGAATAGAATTCTGTGCTGTCTTAACTATGTAAGCAAATACTGCTGTTGGAACCAATTGACATTTAAACAACCTCACATTTTTAAAAGATTTTCTTTCTTTTTGACCCAACACAAATAGAGTACACTGAGAAAATGGAGGTGGTGGGGAAGAACTAGGGGGGCTTGTTTCCAGCAAATATTGAAACTGTAAGGTAGAGTTCAGTGGGGAAAAGGAGGTTAAATCATGAGAAAGCCAGCTACCCACCAAAGCAGCACTTCGACTTTAATAATAAATAATATTGAATGTTGGGATATTAAAACAATTCATTCTTGGCAAAGCACAGGGAGGTTTTATTCCCCCCAGTAACCCTGGCTTGAACAAAATACTACTTATAAGCTGCAGTTTTTAATATAGCATCGTGTTCCTACAGGTATAATAAAATAAAAAGGTAAAGAGTATTAATTCCTTTAACAGGGGTGATTAATCCCAGATGTGGTGTGCGTGGAGCGGTGCGGGCAGGCACGCTAAGCGGGTGCAGGTGCTGACGGGGCTGTTGCACCGCGCTGCACATGTTCCTGGAACACAGCTGTTCTGCAAATCCTCTGCCAGTTGCTCCGAACCCTCTCTGAAGTTGTACTGCCTCTGGGCACAATTAAAAGCTGTATACTGCGTTTCATAACGTGGTGCTGGAAGTTTAGGCCGAGCCAAAAAGGAAAGAGGGGTGGGAAAAGAGGGGGAGAGCCCCTTGTTAAAGAGGAATTAACCTCTTTACCTTTGCTATTGAAACAATAAAGCTTCTAAATGCCACATAAAAACTCTGGTATTAAGAGAAAAGATGCCACATGGAACTACAAAACAAATACTGTCTTTATTTAATATTTATTTTTAGTAATTCATTAAGTAATATTAATATCTGATGTTGGGGTAAAGTTGGCCCAGCTGCCTCCTACCCCCTGTTTCTTGTGTTTTCTTCAAAAACATATTTGCTCGTGGATGTGAAAAGTAGCTACTTTGGCACAAGACTGCATGTGTTTCAAAACTGTTTTCAGTGAAAAATAATCTGAAGCTAAAATGTACAGTAAAATAGTTGGGATTTCTGCTGCCTTGCGCACTTTTATCTTCGAACTTTTATGGTCACTTTACCATAGCAGAAAATTGGGAAAAAGCTGATTTTGCAAGTATTAGGAATGTGGATGTTTCCTGTGAGCACTGGACAGAGCAGTCTGTCCTGGCAGATCAATCGTGCTCATGTTGTTCTGCATGCTTGTGCAGGGGAACTGTGTGGTCCCATGCTGTGCCCGCTAAATACACACTGTCCAAACTGGCAGGGTGACTGACTACACTGTAAAGGAGGGTTTCATTACCAATATCAGTAGGGTTGTCATGTCCTCAAAATGTCCACAATTCTGGCATTTGTGCTCTGCCTCTCCAGCACAGGGAAAGGATAAAAAGCATAGTATCATAGTGTCCAAACAGGTACATACACTTGGTAGAGTCTCACAGGAAAGACCAGTTGGGTGTATAAAACAGAAGAGTCCTGAAAATTATTAACTTATTTATTTTGGGGTATAAAATATTAGTGTCTGCTTTAGAACCCCCTTAAACAATCATTTTTCATTAATCATTTTAGGAACTCCTTTTGATGTTAATCTGATGGGTGCTGTTACAAAGTGCTCCCACACTGTAAATCTGGAAAGGATTCATAGGTCAAAGGACAACTGTGTGTCTCATGTCTTGTGTCTCCTGCTTGGTGCACAGCAAGTCCTCACTCTGAGCTTGCATGTAGGATGCAGGGTTGACTCTGATTTAGCTGCAGTAGACTTCATAGATTCTCACTAAATATTGGAAAGAAGGGAGAGGGAAAGATGACTTAAAGTATCCAAGAAGTGTGTTTTATATCTACTATGTAAGCATGCTTCAGAGTCAAAAAGAATTTCTCCAGTAGTTTCTGTATGATCTGTCAACCACAGTGTCCACATCTCCTTCTAAAGTGAATTTATAGTCTGTCATTAAAGGAAGATAGAGGATATTTCTGTAGTGAGAAGAACTAAGAAAAAAAAATTTCTGGCAGTTGTAATGGTTTTCTGATGCTACAGATTAGTGCTTGTTAGGTAATATGTATGTAATAAAACACAGAATTAACGTTATGTAACTGTATACTATTGACAAGCAGTAGGAAATGTCTTGAACATAAATGAAGCAATAACATGATCTGTTACCCTTTCCCATGGCTGATATTCATGAAGGATTTGTACACAGAGAAAATACAAGATTTCGTTGAAAGAACTTTAAACAGAATAGTTGAAATAACATTGGAATTCTGGCATCATTTAGTGTCTGTGTCCTTGGGCTTTAGTTCAGGAGTGTGTTTACCTGTAATCCATCCAGAGCCTAAACCTGTATTTGAATCCCACTGAAATCTATGGGTCTTGCTATGATTTTTTTTCATTCTGATGAATAGGAATGGTTTACTTCCATATCCATGGTTGAACTTGACTGAATCACAGTTTTATTAGAATGGAAATAGCTTAGAATATTACTGTTTATTGTCTAATGTGTTTATTATCCCTTTAAATTACTGTACTGTAATGTGATTTTTCAGTGAATAATATTAGCCAGTTGGATTAGAAATCACAGCTATGAGGGGATATAAATGTTTCAGTTAAAATAATGCATATGCATTTAGTTTGTTCTGTTCCTGTAAAATCTATATCCATTTGTCCAGTCCAAAGAATTCAGATACTCTTTGATTAGGGAAGTAAGTAAAGTGCAATTGATGTAGTGCCATGCAAGTAATGAACCAGGCACTCTGAAAGTGTTTGATTAAACTAATGTAAATGTGCCATCAAATTGTGAAAATATGTATGCCATAAATTATAGGTAGATGTGACTCCGAAAAGCAAAGGTGAATAAACTCTGGTTGTTGTGATTGTCTTGTTAGGTTACTTACCTGTCACTTAATTCCACATTTAATATCTTGCAGTTATGATATGCTTCAGTCTTAGCTTGATTTTCTAAACTTTGGCTAGAATCCTAAAGTAGGGGAGTTTTGTAGCCCGCAGCCATATGTTTCTGGGTTTTATCTTCATTATCAAAACTTTTAATCAGAGTTACACCAGAATGAAAACAAAAAATCAGAATAAGCTTGTTACTCAGTTGTTAGAATACATCCCTTCCCAGGAGAAGTCAGAGAGGAAAGAAACTAAGAACAAACAGCTGACTTCTGTTTCCACCTGCTCAATAAAATGTTAACTTTAATAAGATACAGCAGTCCTTGTTTCTTTTCCAGTCCATTTTGAGTTTGTTGAAAGTTATGGCAAAGTAATATTTTAAAGATAATTATACTTTTTAAATGTTAACTTGATTTCATAGCAGTAAACACACCTTCTGGTTATGTAGGAAACATATTAGGAACATATGTCATCTACCAAAAGCCAGTTAGCTGCATGTGGTTGTGGTATCGATTACAGAGATCTCCTGTACCTATTGAAAGGTCCAGAAAATGCATGCTTATTTATGCTTGCCCATGTACAATAACACATGTATGAAGTCCTTGTTCCCGTTACAAAAAATTTTTTGTGGACATCAGTTCTCCTGAAATGCCTGTTGCAGTCTATGGCAGGAAGTGAGGAATTTGTCACCATACCTTCACCTTTCACTCTACCATTCTGGGTAGCAACTTATTACTGGTTTTATTTTCAGTGGCAATTTTCATGGCAGTTTGGATACGTGTGGTACTTTTCAACCGCTTTGATATCTTAGGAGAAAGGCCTTATTAAATAGAAGAACACGTTTATTATTTATCAGCCCCTTGCTACTTTAGGGAAAATCCCACTCCTCTACCATATTATTGCCAGGTCTAATAATTGCCATTCTCTCTGTCCCCTGTTGTTATTTATATTGAAAAAAAAAACAGTGATTAAAGTTGATTTGGGGAATATGGACTTAAAGAAAAAACTAAAGTTATAAAAATGAAAAGGTGTGTCTATGGACACAGACGTGGCCTATAAACACAAGACATCCATTGACATTTACAAAGTACTGTCAATGGCGATTTTGTTTGACCAATACATAGTCTTGAGTCTCACTAATTGCCTTGTTGATTTCAAACAGCTGAAACTTTGAAATGTTTTGATACATTCAATAATGTCATGCAAAGGCTTATATGTATAAAGGCAGTTATGGACTTCAGTGCAACCAGTCAGTTATTCCTATGTGTTTTGAAATTAATGACTCTTCTGCAAGCTCAAAGAACAATACCAGGGGAAAAGCTGCATCTTTGATACTATTTTCTATATTTGTACACTATCCAGGATTTATGACATTAGATTTGTACAACATTATAGCCAGAGCATCAAATGCATGAACTTTTAGTGAGCTTCCTCATAATCAGTCTGACAATGTTCCTTCTTTGCAGTTGGAAAGTCAAAAGATTAGCTTTGAAGGAGAAAAAAAAATCAATATGTGGCAAGTGTATATGGAATGCAAAGGCTGGAATATATTCTCCAATGGCAACTATATATGGGAGGAGGTCTGCATTTTTCAGAAGTTTTAGTTTCACAGTTTAGCACAGCAAATACATGTGTATTTGGCTCATATGTTTATTTTGATTGTGAACAGGATTCTTTATTTTTTGCCTGAAGATGAGTGGCTATGTATCCTGTGACAGTTTTTCATGCAATCCCCAAACTGCATCAATTAGATGCAGAAATACAATTATGTAAGACATCAGGCTCTAGTTAGAGCTGTGCACTCACTTGTGACTTGCTAAAGTGTTTTGTTATTCTGAACTACATGAAAGATGCAGCCCAGTGCTTTGCCATTAAGAGTGCTGCATTAAGAGTGCTGCAATATGACTGTCTGTGAGAGAGTTTAAATCTTCCCTACAGTAAAACTCTAAAACTACTTGGAATTCAATAGGGTTAAGTCCTAGCCAAATACTTGCAGAGTAACCCGAGATAGAATAAATGGCTGTTATCAGTCATTGCATGTGTGTTTTGCTGGAAGAACAGAGTGAACACGAAGTTTTTTCTGGCATTGGGAGCAAAGGGTAGACTTGAATTTAAACTTGATTTCCTTCCCCTGACTGATGTTCATTATGCTGTTTAATTACTTATAAATGTAATTCCTTTCCCTGTCTCAGAGATACACATATAAAAACACTATAAAATTTAGGGACTGACCTAGCATAACACTTAGATTTGTCTGACTATTTATAGCCATATGAAATTAAAAAATAATCCCACTGCAGTTGTACATATTATCTGAGTGCATTTGAACAGTCATGATAGGAAACTTAATGGTAGCATGTACATACTTAGAAGCCAGCACATAAAGCCCCACAATGGTGGTGTTAAGAGTTTCATATTGAAGCTAAGGAAGGAGTATTAGTACACTGTTTTCACAGCATTCTGTGAGGAAACATCATTGAAAAGATGAGATTAGTTTATATATTTTTGTATAGACCCGTCTGATACACAGTTAGGCTCACTTCTCCCACAGTAAGCAGTGGTTTTGACTGTCTTTTGTGCTGGGATTTTTGCATTCATTTGAACCTGAAGTTCAAAGTGAACTTGTGGGGTCGAAGTGTGAAACCGCATGGGAATGAAACTGAAAGGAGGCATTCACACGACCCCCCCAAGCCAAAACTGCCAGGCTGAGCTCCGCTCACGAAGGCGTCTGCCAGAGCTGCCCTGCTGCATGCACACCGTGCCATGAGTACTGGTCCTCGATAAGCAGGTAACCCCCCCACAGGGAAAAACAAACAAAAGAATTGGTTGTGTTCAGTGCTCAGATTTGCAGCTTGGGCCCTGGAGTGCTCAAGCAGCTGTATTTTCTATTAATTTAATTGGATCATAGGTTTTCAGCTCATTTCAGGAGCAGATCTGAGTATTCACTCTGTGCTTGCATGTTATCTTCCCCGTATGATGGCCTTCTGCAGTTCAGAGCCACTGCTTTAGCTATTTGCAAATCTCCTTTAAAAATGCATGTTAAATACATGTAAGGCCTGCACCTGCAGTGAATAAAGGTTAGAAAATTACTATTCTAATATCTGTTTTCAAATGATAAAAGGTTTGTAACTTTTGCTCTCTGTAGATTGATGAATGCAGCATAGAAATACTTAGGATATTAAGTATGGCTATTTTTTTTTCTTGCATAGTGCACCAAAAGGCAATTTAATGAAAGCTTTTAAAGCTGTATTCTTCACTTTGTGTTAGCAGAGCAAGCACTTTGTGCATTTTGCTTCTTGAGGTTTTCCTTCCTCTGTTCATAGTAAGAAGAAACCTTTGGGAAGTGAGTGATAATGAATATTAGTTAACAGACATGAGAAGCAAGGAAATAGTTCTGGCATTTTATATATTTTGTTTTAGAATGTGAACTGAATAAGCCAGAAAGTATGAAGGTTATGATTAAATTGCCAGAGCAGTAAATCCTGACTCCCGTGGCCTTACACTGGCTGCACAAAAGCGGCATTGTTATGCTGCATGGGGAGAACTGAGGTTCCACACAAAGGTCAGAGTGACACTGCTGGATGGGAGAATGTTGTTTTGCATTCACAGATAAACAAGGTTAGCATCTCACCAGCTTGACAAAGAAGCCCTTGCATGTTTTATACCAAAGGGTTGTGAGTGAGGATCTTGCAGTTGTTCTCATGTGAAGCGCTAATGCTGTTTCGTGTTTTAGCAGTGACTGTTATCCCAGTATTTAACCTTCAGAGATGATGGGAAGATTTTTGGTAGAGCTGATACAGTGTATAGTAGGGATTGTTGGTTTTGCTGTTGTTCTGACTTGCACTTGTAGTATGAGTCTCTTTTGAATAGAAAGTGTACAAATAGTAAGTAAAATATGGGATCTACAATGAGAAAGCTTGATGTTAAACCTCTAAGCTCTAGTACTCATATAAATATGCTTTGCATGCATTCATTAAAATAAGAAAGTAGTGCCACTTAGTAAATTCAGCTTTCTTTGAGTGTAGGAGTTGGAGAGAGGGAGAATGGTATTAAGAGAAGAATATTTTAGTCTACGCCAGCCCAGGGAGATTGCCACTAGCAGAAAATCCACAAGGGGTAGAGCTGTAATGATGCAAAGCTGCTGCTATTTTCATTTTATTATGAGTCTTGCTGATTCAGAGCATCCCAACATGAATTACTATTAATATGGTCTTCTCAGTCCCCTAAAGGCAACTATTAGCAAAAGTAGGTATTGCTATGTGTTGTGGTGTACAGCAGCAAAACATACTTTTTGGTGGCTAGCTGGCTGAGTCTAGGCTTGTGAATACAGCTGACTCAGGGATGGTTGAAGACAGAAGCAAGGGGTGGTAAGGACAACTAAAGATGGAGTTAAACAAGGAGAGAGTTCTGCATGCCCTTATCACATCATGCTGCCTTGCTATCCCACTGTACCCGACGGAGAATCTGGTGTGTCTCTGCTGAAAAGGTCTTCTGGCTCTGGACACAGCTGTCCAAACCACTCCCCACGGGGAAGCAGAGCCAGATGACACTTGTTAAGTGAGAAATTACTTTGTACCATCAGTCTAAAAAAGTGAAGGTTTTGCTTTTTTGTTTTTCTGTTTTCAAAGAGACAAAAAATCTCAAGTCCATGTAAGGTTAACCCCAATAAATCAGACTGAAATTGTTTCCAGATCTGTTTGTTTGCACATTCAGCCACTGCTGCATGGACCCAAGAGAGCTTTTTCTTTACGATTTGGGCTATGTGACCTTGAAAATTAAAAATTTTGGAATCATGTACATCTCCTTTCCTAGCCAATCTGATGACACATTAGGATGCTATTTAAAATAAGAAAGAAACAAAACAAGGAAAGTCGGCGTTTGTATGAGGATCTATATGCAGACTGAAATAGCAGTCAGGAGGACCTTTCAAAGCATTCTCTCATTTGGAAACAGCACTAATCCTTAGTCTTTAGTGGTTGTCACACCACTTCATCACATCTCGCTAGACTGAAACTCAGTGGATTTTGAGAGGAGCTTACTAATGGGGTGAGCACACATTGTTGAGGCTATTGAAGTGAAATTCTGTGTCACTATCACAAAATAGTGATAATCTGAGGAATTAATAATAAGTAAAAATGGCAAAAGCTGCCTTTTTGTTAAACCCTAAAATAGTGAGTGGAGAAATACACATGCAAATTTGCATCTGTAGTGAACTGCACTTGTGGAGGAACATGAATTTGAACTTATTTTACTGGGGTTAGCTCTATCAAGTTTTTCTGCTTCAGAAATGTTAAGGTTTTGTGCCTGGTGTTGTCCAAGCAAATTGTAAAGTATTAGGAAAGGGAGACCCACCCCCTCCAAGGCCATAAATCAATTCTTCAGTGATGGTATATTAAATGATAACCTTGCCATGTTTAATGTCACAGCAGAAGGAGCTGCAAAGGCACTGTTCCTTCCAGCTCTATCTATGTGGCTGAATTAACCAAGGGAATGTGAATCTGAACTTTCATAAAGCTGATGAAAGTGATCTTGCTGTTGTCTCCTGCTATGTTACTACCCTTTTTTAAAGGTGTACTTTTCCCTCCTAGATTTTTTCATTGTAGTGAGAGTAAGCGGAAGCTTGTTTAGTCACTTGGTTTGGGTGGAGTTTCTTTACAAATTGATTAATGCAGTCTTATACTGAAAAAAATAGTTTCTTTGCTTGTGTAAAATGCTACAACACTCCCTCTGAGATAATTTTAAATCAAGATTTCCCTGACTTATGTGAGAACAGGATTGGGTCCTGGAGGGCTTATATTTCCTTGAGAAACCTGACTTCAAAAAAGCCACCGTGAAGCTCTGAAAGAGTTAAGCAAATTCAAGGCTCTGTGAGCCAAAATTCACTTTTCAATGTGCTTGTTGTACTTAAATGTCAATCTATTTGAAAAGGAGAGTGTCCTAATTATTTAGATGGCCAAAAGAAACAGCTCCAATTCTTTATCACATAAATACACTTAAGCATGATTTAAAACAGATGAACAGAGAACTGAATTAGTGTTTTGGTTACTCAGCAGAGCCAAGTGTAGGCCTCCTTGGCACCGGCTGAGCCTGCTCTATAGCTTCAGTCCCAGAGCAGTACCAAGTTCTTTGAAGACCGTGAATAGCCCTGGCAGCTGTACAGCCATGCAGGGCTCTGCTCTTGTGCTGCCTCCTGTCACCCTCCGCTCCCCAGATCCCTCCTCGCTCCTTCCTTTACACTTACTTTCCACATGGCTCTGTGCAGAGATAAAAGTGTGTTAGCTAGTAGAGAGAGCAGGTCAGTAGCTGCTGCACCTTCGCTATAGCCAGCATCAATTTGGGATGGCAAGCTCTGAAGTTCCTTTCCAGCTAATTTGTTCATATAATTAAGTTAGCAAAATCATAGGTTTTATTAATCTAATAAAATGCATTTCATGGTTTAGACTGTCTTTAATCCTTTGACCTTTGAAGTCACTCTTTATAGTCTTCAGATTGCAGTAATTTATTTTGGTTGTTTCTGTTGGGAAAACAGTTTAACAATCTGCTTTCGTTCCAGTTTTACATTTTTTTCCCTTAAAGGTAAATGGGATTAGTAAACATCTGCTTCTTTTGAATATTTACAAACTTCACAATCAAGATTTAACAATGCCAACAACATTAGTAGTTTAAATGCTTATAAATATTCACAGACAAATGCAGCATTGAGACACACTGTGCAGGTGTTTCTAATTTCTAAGAGTTTAAGAGTTAGCTGTTAGAACAAGGCTTATATTTTATGCAACTCAAAATATATTTGGTGATATGCTACATGTGCTTTACACATTCTAAGTACCTTAGTTAACCTACTCTCCCTACCTCCCAGGGCACTTTCAGGAGGAAAACATTTGCTCAATTGTATTAAATGCTACAGAGAGTTGTGCCTGTCAGTATAATTTTACTAAAACACACTAGCTTGCTAACTCTATGTGTAATTAAATATATGGAGTTAAGCATGAAATGATGTGAGTTTATATTTGCCTGGCTTTTGACAGTGGTTTAGTCCAACGTTTAGAGCTGCAGGCTTGGGAAAATGAGTCAAGGCAGAAGTCCTCAGTCCTCTTCTTGCTTAAATGCTTTCCAGCATCTTGAGATCACTGGATACTACTACCACAGTTATTTCCAATATTCATGTGTCCCAGAGGTCAGTGTTAAACACAAGGGGCTTTGCTCCTGGTTCCCTTCAAAGATTTTACTTTTAAAGTATCTTTTCTTTACTAACTCAGTGTAAAACATCTCTGTGCTGAGGCTGCCCTCAGAAGCAGATCAGCTTTGCAGTGTATAAATCAGTACACTCACTTAATCTTTTGCACTTAATCTCAAAATCTAAATCCAGATTTAAGAAGGGAGAAATACAAAATAGAACCACCCTGAGAAGAGGCAGGAATGAGTGAGTACTCAGCAGGGCTGTTATTTGGCCTCTGCTCCCCTGTCTTCACCAAGAGGTCCAGCTCCCACCAAAACAGGTGACTTTGCTCTTTTTGGCCACACTTTGGGTGTTAGGAGAGACCCCCAGGCCCCTTTGCAGACGTTCTTGCTCTCTATTCCCATTCCTCCTATGCAAGTATGGCAAGGAGACACTTCACTCTGAAGCATTTTGCACTCATGTTCGGTACTCAGACAAGGTGCTATGTGTCGACAGGGTTACGTGCTGCAAAGAAAGAAAATTCATTAAAATGAATACAGTTCCATGGGGCAGATCATTCTGTGTGTGTGTGGAGCAGCAAAGAAATTGTTCTCTCCCTCTCTTAATTTGCAAAGTCTTTGTAAGACTCCAGGAATGTAATCCCTTTGCATTTCACATTTATTTACACTTCCAGGGCACAACCTTATCAGTCGCAACCTTGATTTGTCTCTTTATCTTACAAGGAGTTCTGCTCTGGTTCATCCTTTATCACGTTTTCACGGTGCTTCCAGCAGTGGCTGCATATGGTCTAAACCCTGAAACTTGCTTTTAGCAACCAGTTCTTTAAGTTATACTAATAATGAAATCATGCTTAAGAGGCAAACACTGCTCTCACCCCATTCAGCCATCTGGCTTTGCTGAGGAAGAATTACTCCAGGCACATCTATCCTGTTACCAGGGTTAAGGCGCAGGATTCAGTTAGTCTTTTCCTCATGTTGTTTCAACTGAAAAGGGTTTTTCCCCAACGTGCTTAAAAGCCTCAAAAGCTCACAGTGATGGGTGGGGATGGTGGGGATTGTATGGATGTCCTGCAGCCAGGTGGAGGGGAGAGCCCGCAGTACTGCATCAGTGTTTTCTGAAGGAAGACAGCAAAACCCATGTCTAGCTTTGCAGCTGGACAAACAAGGTTTATCACAGTCTCCCCACCTGCCTCTGAGTGCCAAAAGTCTGTCGTTGTTTACCTGGAAGTGACCTGGGAGAGGTGGCTAGACAGCTGCTTAGAGCCCAGACTTGTCTTTATCCCGTATTTGCCATTTCAGGTAAGGGCAGTGCTGAGACCACACGGAGCAAAGGTCACAGCATAGGGACAGGTTTTGCCCATAGGGAGAGGAGGATGACCATCTTCGTATGGGAGACAGCCGGGAGCTGGGATGCTTGTGGCACCATTCACAGCACTGGGATGCATATGGGAAGATGTAAAAGCAATCCTTAGTTTCCTGATTTACATTGCCCCGTGCCCTTCAACTGATTTGGTGTCCTAGACTTCTCAAAATGATTCCTTGTCCTAGGTAAAAAGGATGGTCTCCTACCCTAGTTAGATAGTTAGGCTTAGTTAACATGTGCATGGGTTGCATGTTAGCTGAGGATCTTTTTGCATACCAGCCTCTATGGGACTCTATTCATATCTCAAATGTTTGAAAGAGAAACAAAGGGCTGCATGCTCTGTGAATGGAGAAATCAGGATTTTATGCTAAAAAAAGTTAATGAAGTTGTTCATATAATAAACACACATGGCAGCAGTGCTGTGGTGCTTCTTGTTAAAATCAATATGATTTCCAAAAAAAGATGCTGTCTTGCAAGTACAAAAATTGAGCTCAGCAGCCATCTCTTCATTTCTTTATGATATTGTGCTGGGGGTACTGTGCCTGGCTTGAGATGAGATAAATACAATATGTAAAGCTGATTTTGTAGACATATAGATGTAAGCTAAAAAAGGGTGAACAAAGTATTTTGTTGCAAAACCAATGTAAAGAGAGAAAAAAATATGAATAGTTAGAAAACTAACACTTCTGAAATGAAATTGTTGTGTTTTGCCTTTTCAGTTATCTACTTATCACACAAAAATAGCAACAATTTTAGCTCCCATTCTGTTTCCTCAAGACAGCCTGCCCACAGCTTTTCTAGAAAATGTGGTTACCAGCTGGTATGGCAGTTCACAGTGCAATTTCTGTTTTGCTTCCAACAATCTGGCATCTCATATCTATATCAAGTTGCAATTTACCAAGAAATATATATATATGCATTTTTATATATAAAGGAGTACTAAATCATATTAGCATTTTTGTTCTTTAAAAAAAGAAATCTGAACAAGCCATGGAATTGAGCCTACGTTTCAAGAGAACGACTGTGGAAGAATAAATATTGGATTCTGTTTTAACCTCAACTTAAAGATTTTAAAGTGAACATGATCAAGAAAAGAAAAATTATTCCTGTACATTTTAAAGTTAAATATTTGCATGCTTAAGCATCCCTGAAAACTTTCACATTATTATTTGGGAATGTTCTGGTTCTTTATGAGGTTTCTGTCTTTCTCTGTCTCAGCCTGACATAATTGGCCTCTGACCCTACCCTGGAGCAGTACTGCAGAGTTCTTTATAATGTGTTTGTTTGCGGTTTGACTCCTTATTTTGAACACCTTCAGCTCAAGGTTACCCTAATAGAAACAGGGTGTCAACATTGAGAGGGGGGAGGATGGAGTCTTCCACACCCTGCCTTGCAGTAGGATTTGAAATGTGGGTCTTAATGACTTCCAGGTGTACCCTGATGTTGCACATATTTGGCTGCAATCCTGTAGAGACTGGGTTTCTGCCTTAAAAAATACAGCAGAAAACAAACTTTGAAGTTTTGAAGATTAAATTGGTAAAAATAAAATAAGCCCTTCTTGCATTCCAAGAAGGGGAAATAGTTTCCACAGGCTTTTTCTATAGACTCTGTATTAGTGTTGGAGAGGTGTTAGTACCGCTAAATATTCTGATTGAAAACTAAAGACACATATTTCTCTCAACTTGATAAATTTTGCAGCAAGAAACACAACTTGAATGAATTCCTTAGCAGCCCTACAAGCATCTTCAAATACCCTATTATTGTTTTTCTTGAATGCCTCACATTTTAAGAGCCTTAGGTTGCTTTCAAGGAGTCAATTAAAGTCTATAAAACTTGATTGTATAATGACTGGGGGCTCTATTCATAATATATGACCTATGAGCTGCAAAGGTATGCCTCTCACATTTTACAAGCCTGCAAAGGTTTCCTGATTGCTCATGAACCCCACCTTTCCAATGCATGAGGGGATTTTTCTCACCCCGTTGTTATAAGCCCCAAAATGAATAGAAACGTGAATTTGTGCTTTCCAGGGCAAGGAGGGTGGATGGCAAACAACATGTGATTTTCTTCAGATTCCATGAGTTCCTGCACCATGGCTTTAAATGTGAAAGCTCTTGGGTATGTTTGAATTAGAAATAAGTGATGACTTCTCAGTGTGGTATTACAGTTAATAAAATACCATCTAAACAGCTTAAAAGTAACACTGACTGCACAGATGCACTGTACACATTGAATCACAAAATAATGTGGGCTGCCAGAAAGGATATGAAGTCTCTAAGCTGTGACCTCTTTTGCCCTTTTGGGTGTTTGCATGCGTTCCTTCCCTAATACCTGTTACCTTTTTCCAGCCATAAGCTGCATCAGTGATTTGCAGTCTCACATGCAATGCTGTCTTGTCCCCTTTACCTCTTCTTCTTAAGAGTTATGACCACTAAGACAACATTTCCAAGAAATGTCTTGTGTATCTTCTAATCCTCCACTGGTCAGGTGGATGTTATACTCTTGTGTTTATGTTTGTTTGCTGTAATCCATGTCTCCTGTTCTTGATTGCTATCTTCAGAAAACAGCAGGATGGACACAAGGGCCCACATTAGTGTGCTTTATCTGCTTTACACCACTGTGCAAATCTGTCTCAGTTGGTCATTTACACTGGTTCATGTCTCCAGAGTAGTGCAGAAGAGCCATAGAATATTGGTATATCCAATCTGGTTTTGTGAATAACAAAGCTGGATGCTACTGCATGCAGCTGGATGCAGCCTGACTCGGTGGAGGGGAGAGGAGGGTACCAGTGTCCTGTCCCACCAAGCCTTGGTGCAACACTGGCAATGTTAGTGGGACAGGACAGGATACACTGGTATCTTATAACTCTTTGAATGAAAAATCCACACCCAGATAATACTGCTCATTCTTTGATTGGAAGTGGTGTGGAAGCCAGGCTCCTACATTTACCTCTTGAGTGATCATTTTTGGGCTGCCAAAGTGTGCCCCTCTGTCTTCTGCTATCCCACTCTCACAGCCCTGCACTACCTAATCTTGGATTACCAGTTTCTGTACCCATACCCAGGAAAATTAAGAATATAGACTTTAATGACAGGATTAATTAGCCTCATGTAGGCATTAACAAAGCTGGAAGCATCTGTATTTCTATGTTTTGATCCGATATCTCCACTGTTGGCATCCCAGCTGGTTGCAGCACTCGTTCATGCAGAATCACAGTCACAAGATGACATCAGAGAGAAGGGAAGAGGGTCAAGTAGCTAATGATAAATGAAAAGAAAAGGTTTTTGGCAGAAACAGAGCTGTGAGTGCTGCTGAAATGGAGGCTGGAGTACCCAGCAGCTGGGGAGGGAGATAACACCAGTGGACAGCTTTACTGCTGGGTGAGGAGCACAGAGCGTTCTCTTTACTTCCTCCAATTAAAAATTTGTGGCCAGCTTTTAACATCAAGTGGAACTGTCTGGGATTTTTATTCTCTTCGCATTTAGGGCAGTATCAGTCTTGCTTCTTTATACTTCTGAATGGAAAAAAAAAGACCCAAAAGTGCTTGGTTTTGGGTTGTAGATTTTTTATTATCTCAGGCCAAGAATAGGGTGAATGAAAAATCATCTTAATTAAAAAACACTAAAGTCTCATGAAATACATGATTCTTGGTTTTGAAGCTCTTTGTCAGGAACTGTCTGTAGCCATTATTTTTAATTAGCTTATCTTTTAAGTTAGAAAATGGGTTATTTGCATTTTTTTTTAGTGGGGAGTTGCTTGATCGTTCAGTTTCACTGTATTTTCATGTTATAGGACAAGCAAGTTATGCAAAAAAAATAATCCAGGCAATTTGATTAGAAATATATTGTCTCTTTTCTTCTTCTTCCTTACTTTTTTATACAGATTGTGTGAATTTATACTGTTATCATTCTCTGAAATAATTTCTAAGCATTTTACAGACATTGAGAGAAGACAGAAAAAAAACCCAGGTCCTCTAAGTAATGTGGTCATTTAAAAAATAACTTCTATTTCAAATCATAATTAGAGGTCAAAAGGCTTCAACTGAAAAAATTCGAAAAGGCTGAAATTGAAAAATTTTGAAAGACTCATTTTCACTTAAAGCTATATAAACTAATATTCCTTCTCAATAACAAAATCAGTGTTCCTCATTAGAAGATGGTTATTAAAATAAAAATTAATAAAAAATCTCTTCCAAAACAACAATAAAAAAGGGGTTTGATTTTCAGTAAATTGTATCCTGTAGTAGAGAAATCTTCCATTCTATTTCAAAAAGTTCTCTTAAATGGTTTATTATTCAGGGATACACCAGAAAAACTCCACTGTCTTCAGCTTGGGCTCTATAAGACAGAGTCAGCACCATGACAAACCAAGCTCCCCATGACTACACTGGGATAAAGTCACTCCAACAATGAGAAACATCCACATTTACCCTGAAAAGTGTCAGTTAACAGTGCATAACAGCTCTCCCAAGCTTTTGAAACATAGCAGGGAGCAATACCATATGCAATGGAAACAGCCAGACCCAGGGGAGTTTTCTGAGCTGGACTTTCCCCAGGACAACAGTGTCTACACCTGTATGCTTAAGAAAATTTACCTTAAGACTCTTAAAAACCACCAGGGATTATTAGTCACTGTTTGTCTTGAGATGGTGAGTACTTCCAGCCATATACTGATCCTTGGTCAGATGGCTTATCAGTTTTTCTTTCATTTCTAATTCTATATCATCATTTATACTAAGTAAGAAGTAAGAAACACTCCCAAGTTACTGCAGTATGTACTGGATCTGACTTTATACAAAAGTAAAACCGTAGTGTGAAGGTAGATCAGGCATTTCTGATAGATTATTTATTTAAACTGTCTTAGCTTTTCTTTCCTTTTCACAACAGTGTATAATCATGCCAGCAGCTTTTTGTGGATTTACAGCCTTTCTGACACATTCCTATAATCATATTGTTGAAGTGTAGATCATAGTTCATTGTATCTGTGTGCTCCATTTACAATTAACTCAACCTGGTTAAATTAAAACCCTCACATCTGAAAAATAAGATCACATTTCTCAAAACTATGATACCTCATTTAGGAATCTACAAGTGATTGTAAACCCTGTATTCTGGTTATGTTAGGGTAGTAAAAAGGAATCAGGCATATAATGTGAATTGCAGGGTGAAAAGAAGACACTGGCGAACAAATATACAAATATGTAACAAATGTCAAATGTTATGTTGCATGCCAGTAATCAAAGGCTGTGTCTGCATGCCTTCCTGGTAGCAGTGGCAGAGCTGTGTGTTGTCTCAAAGGACCCTTATGTGGCTTGGGTGAGAATGATTTATGGGATAAAAAAAGGGGAATACACTTAAACAAAGTATTTTGTAGTTTTTTAAGTAATAAAACAAATGCTCATGCAAGCTTTAGCTTCATAATTGCCTTGAGCCAACCTTCCTGTTTCTTCCTTCTTGGTGCCAAGTTGCATCATGAGGTAACAAGTCATGAACTCACTATTCATTATTATTATTGTTTTTGGAGCGACAGGGACCAGAGTTGTGGTTGTGGTAGGAGGAGAAGTATGTTATTGAAATCACTTACAGTAAAACCCCAGTTTTGAATATCATTTCACTTCCTAAACAGGAAGTGTCCTACTAAAAACAACAACAAAAGAGAATGCAAGTGGAAGACTACCTCACCCATCATTTGAAAAAGGGCCATAGCACAAAACTACATGTGGTTTGTACATGAGACTGCTTTTCAGCCTGAATTGTGAAGACCTATTTAAACTTCTTTTCAGCAGCTTTATAAGGAGGTCTCTTAACTATCAGTGGAATATCAGCTGCATTCAGCAAGTACTCGTTTGTTTCTGCCTTGGCAATGAAACCCTCCAGTCCTGAGCACATCTGATGAATTTGAACTCAATTTTCTAGCGTGAAACCAATCAGTTCTTGCCTTTTTACCCTTCATATATAAGTTTTGTGGCCATCTTTTTCTATTCAGAACTCTGGTAGTATTTTTGATAATTATATTATTGATGATTTTTCAAATGTAGGGTCAGCCCATAATTGACCAGCAACTTTCCATGTTGCAGTGATCCAGATTCAATTCTGACTGCTGAAGTATTGTAATTTGTAATTCAGAATGGATTAAGCCTACAAGGTTAGGCAAACATCCCAAAGATTCAAATCTCATCTTGATGACTAAGAATAACCAGTTTCTGGCTCTTAGAAGGTTTTACATATCAACAAAGCTGTGCATTTGCATTAACGGCTATCACACCACAGGGGCCTGCTTGTGTTTATCTTGGGAGCTACCAGAAGCTGAACATTTAGTTTAAATTTGTTTAAATGTGACTCCTGTTGAAATCAGTGGCAAGCTGTGTGCACATATGTGAGTTAGAACTGTGCCTAAGGACTGCATTTCCACCAGTTTTTCATATCAAAAGTTATGTCTTAGAGAAAAATCAGGTGATAGATCAGAAAATTGCATACATAAGTAACAAAAATTCAATTGGAACATATGTTTTCTGGGTCCATCCAATGTATTCTAAGAGAAATTATTACCATTTTGCTGGCAACTTGTGACTGTGCTTAAGAGTTGCCTTCTAGTTGACATCACTGGCCCAAAAAGTGTTCCAGTGTGGAGGATAGACAGTTTTGTCCTTCATACAACTCATAACTCAAACCTGAGAAAACGGTTGAGTGGGAATGTCTCAGTTTTTGAAACAGTCAAAATGGTTTGGGCTTTAGCATCTAATCAGATTCAGTTTTCGCTGCATTTTTATGTTGAGATGACTCTCTTGGATTCACCTTCATTTTCACATTTTCATTCCATGGGTGAACAAGCTGCCAGTTACATTTGAAAAACAAATTCCCCTTAACAAGCTTAAAAGCAAAGTTGCTAAAAGATAAGAGTTACCAAAATTGTAGAGCTTGCAAAAGATGTCCTCTTGAGAATGCAGTAGAGTATTGGACCAGCTGCACCAAAACCAGGTCATCTCACATTTACCTTCTCTACTGCTTTTGGTGTACAATTTTACCTGCTCAGGGAATTATTCTGTAAATTCACATCCCTTCCCTATATCACCACTAGTAGCTACTGTGAGTCTTTCAAAAGGATTCTTACAGACACTCACCGTAATTCTTACTGCACAATGTTTATCCTGTGTTTATTGTGCTCAGTTTCTCTTCAGCGCAAAGGAATTTCCACATCTTACCATCTGTTTACAGAAATGATCGTAGGTCCTGCAAGCAAAGACATACAAGTGAATGTGCATATTTTTCCGCTATATTGGTAGCATCTGGAGGAAGTGGGAAGATGTTTTGAATTTGCTGTAAATACTTATTTTAGTTTTTCAATAAAAACATTACACTTGTGACTACCTTGATAGCTAAGGCAGGAAAAGTCTTCAATTGGTTTGTTTATAAGTCTTTTAATTTCTTCTGTACTCTCTTTCAAAATATTGAAAGCTTGTTGTCCCAAAGATAAATAAGAAATGTTGGGGTGTGAAAATACTTTTAGCTTAGCCATTCCTGTACTGAAACTTCTCTGAATGAGGAGCAATTCCATTATGTTGAATGAAAGTATCATTACTGTAAGTACAAAAGTTTTTTTGGCCCACTTTTTTCTGTTGAGTTGCCCCCAGACCTTGAAGTAAACACCTGTGTGAAAACCCTGCTCCAGACACGCCAGTCTGAGAGTTTGGCCTATCTTCTTCTTTCACTTTAACTTTCATGTATTTCTTACCTCACTACTCATACCTTTAACTCAGGCATTGATATTGTTTATTGTTTTGCCTTAACAAACTGAGGAATCAGCTACCTCTGTGAGTTAGCAGCTTTGATCTGGTGTATCCACAGCCCCCTTTTGTCTGGTCTGGGCTCTGCCTTTACTTGCTTTGGGTGTTTTGTTTTGTTTTTTTTTTAACATAAAATATTGAGACAAAATGACTGAATTGAGGCAGGGCTCTTTAAGAGCAAAACCTGATAAAATGTCTGCGTTACGGGAAAACACTTAAAGGACCTGACAATATATTAATCACTATGGGAAGAGCTGGAGAGCTGCTTCTCCTCGTTTACGGAGGTTTGCTCTCTAATAGCATTTAGAAGTTTGTTTTACCCTGTCTCGGAGAGAAGAAAAGGCAGCTTTAACAATTCTGTCTCCTTCAGCAGTGCATTTGAATTTTTTGTTGCCTCCCTTCAGCATGCTGGTCAGAGGTCATGGAGAGCAGGATTAGTTGACCTCTGTTGACAGAGCGGGTGATGGATGAGCAGAGTACAATGCACAGCCTGTTTGTACTGAAGTGGCAGCAACGCATAGGCAGACTTACACCTGCACTGAGCCAGAGAGAGAACATCTCCCATCACACTGGTTTGTTGCTAAACCACAACGAGACCTATATAAAGGCTTGTGCACTGAATTTCCCTCCCGTAGTTCTATGCTTGTTCCAGGGGCACAAGTAAGAGTAAGAGACTAGCCATTTGCTTTTTATTAATAGACTTGATGCAATAAGGTCATATGGTTCAAATTCTGAGTAATTGCAGCAGGTTGCACTAAACAATGCTAAATCTATATTAAGGCACACATCTTGTGTGAAAAATTGGTCTTCACACCCACCAAAACTTCCACCCTTGATTATGTCTCTGCTGCTTATAATAAGTTGCTTATTACTAGTGACACTTTATTCAGGGGTAGCAGAGTTAGTCCTGCGGATCCACTTCTGTGACTGATGAGGTAAATAGGGCATCCTGCAAGTTCTGTACAGTCTCTTTTCAACTGCAAAAAGTCAGTCTGATGCTTAAAATGGACCCAGAGGCATGGAGTCAAGCTTTGTGGAAACGCGTGCTGTGGAGAGCCTATGTGACCACTAATCCTTCTCCAGTTTAAACTTCTTTTCAAGTGGATGGGCGCTGGCTGAGCTGTCAGTCAGGCCGAGCTGTTGGAAGGGAACCAACACATTCAATTTCTCTTTCTCCTCATCATTAGCGGTGAATATCATCCATGATAGCCAGGAGTGTGGAATCAGTGACAGCAGATCTTGTGGAGTACCTGCATCCTCTGTGTGATGCAGCCAGGTTATGCGACGAGTGAAAGAGTGGTTTGCACTTGAGCCAGTAGAGGCATCTGGTGTGGATCTGTGAGTTTATGAAGGTCTATTGGCCACAAACCACTGTGTTGGGGCTTCACAGAGATTGCAGCCTTGATTATAGCCCATTAGTGAGAGTCATAACCCTGAAAGATATGTGAGGCTGGGGCAGAGTCAGACCTGGCAGAGCTTAATGCATCGAGCTAGCTGGGTTGATCTCAGTGGTTACAAGGCAGGCATTTGACACTGATGACACAAAAATTAGTTTAGGAATCAATATTCCAATTAAAATTAAACAACCTAAGAAATTAAAACATCTAAATTCACATTACTGTGAGCTGCAAGATTTGCCAGGGTTCCCTAAACAGAAGTAACAGGGTTTGTTTCTTTACTTTTAATAGCATTAGTTGTACCCTCTATCCATCAATTTTACTGAGACAGCCATTCCAGATGTAGTGAAGTGTACTCTCTGGGGGAGGGAGAAGTAGCAGTGAGACCTACACGGATAGAGTTAGGCTGGAATTCGGTTTATAAAAACATACAAAAAGTGCAATGTGTAAAAATATCCTGCAACATGTCTTTATTTACAGTAGGGCTGGGAGGTCAAGACCGCTGTTGTCTGATTGAGTCAGGAGAATTAGTTCAGCCAACACATGCATTCCTCCTAGAACTTCAGGAATGTCCAGAGGCAAGAGCGGACTGCCATCCAAAGTTCTCAATCTGCTGTAGACACCAGCAAGTAACTCACAATTATACTTAGGAATGCTTTCTCCTCAGCACATTGAAGTCTGTTGTATTAACTTTTGCTAAATATGTTCAATTTTCAGTAGCCGGAATATTGGATCATACACATCATTAATTTGACATCTCTGAAATCACCTTTAAGAAATGAGACTGAATCTTTAAAAATCCAAATGCTGATGATACGTTTGTTTGCCACCTCTTGGTAACTGAGATATCACCATGCTTTTTCAAGTGTGAAAAGTAGCAGCTGCTTTGTCACTACTAGTTAAATACTTCTGGAGAAGAAGCAATACATGGATTACTTTTTAAAGTACTATTTCTGCTTCCACTTACCTGCTGTTTTGTCAGAGAATATGGAATTAATTTAAAAGATGCTGCTGATAGGAAGCACACGAAAGGAGCTGTGGTAGGACCTGTGGGTAGGGTATGCCTGAATAGATAGTAGCTGGGGTAGAGCCATTTCCAAACTCCGGCACAGCCTACACTGCTATTTTTCCATTGCCAAGGACTATAATCAAACTTCCTTATGGATAATACTCAGACTGTCTGATTTAGACAACCCTAGGTATCTAATTTGGATGCAATTCAGAAGACCAAAGGGAGTTTAAAGTCAGGTGAACCAGCCTTGGTACTGGATTAGCTGCTTTTTTTGAGCATTGTTTTGAATCAGTTCCATCAGCAAAAGTTCTAGAATAAGTGGATTTTTTACATGTTACAATTGCACAGCTGCTGCCCAGAGAAAGTCTGAGTATGATGGGTTTTAGTGGCTCATCTGGAGTCAAGACAGAAGATGTGTCAGAGTCTGCACAGGCTGTCCTATAACCATGACACCTTTGTAGCAACTGATCTCTTGCTGGAAATGGATAATTAATGTGGCTTTAGCAGTTTTCAGAAGAAGAAAATCATTTCCCATTAATACTTTTGATTTTGTCCTGAAACACTCATATGGTCAAGTGGCTAAGTGTGGCTTTGATCCTCATATTTCTTGCTCCTATTGGTGATGCATCTTGTCAGTATGGATAAAATCACTTTGTACATAAAATGATTGCAAGAAAGGTGATGATATCAAGCTCATATGCAGACCTCTCATACCCCATGTTTAAAGGGTCTGTTTTCCACTTGACCATATGTAATCCTAGACTACAGCACCTTGGATATATATACAGGTAGATGCATATGCAACTGCACATTCAGTAACCTGGGATGAAATTGTAGCTTTACTCAGGTCAGTGTCAAAATTCATATTGCCTTTACTGAATCCCAGACTTCATCTTTTGTATGAGGTAATTAAAATCAAAGGCTACTTACTGAAACACAAGCTTGACCTTACACTGTTTCCCAGTGTGAATGATAATAAACAATGACTGCAGTTCCACATCAGTGCACATTATCAGAAGTCATAGAGGTAGTCTTCAAGGTGTTAAATTAGATATGGGTGCCAACTTCTTGAAGAAGTAGACATTATGTGAGAAGTGGACAAAACTACTCATATTTAAAAGACCAAAGTGCTTGTTTTAATAATAACTGTTTTCATTCCTGAAGATTTAATGCTATCAGATCCTCAGAAGACTTAATTCTATTACCATAAATGCAAAAAAAAAAAACCCAAAAAAACCAAAAAAAACAGAAAAACCAAAACCCTTAAAAAGTAGATAATCAATTTACTCAAGATTTGTCATATTTTTCCATAGACTCAATTTCTTATTTATAGGAATACTTCCAGTCTTTTTGTCAAGACTTACCTATTTCTTTGCAACAGTTTTTTTTAATAGGTTACCATTCTTTCAATAAAAACTGAAGGAATATGATTAATGACTATGGGAGACACTAGGGGACATAACTTTCTGGAAAAATTGGATCAGTTTTCCTGCTTCTCACAGTTGTGAGTGGATAATGACTATTTAGATCCTGTCGTGCCTGTAGTTGCCACCGTAAATAACCTCTGTTTCCAAGAAATAAAATTCACATTACACTCCTAGTTGTAGAAAGCTGTATTTTGTAGAGGCAGAACTTCTGTTATATGTATGTCATTGTTTTCATTGGAAACAGTATTCCCCTTGACATTTGTAAGATATTGTCTATACAGTACATGTCATCAGATCATGAGCTTCATATATGTTCTTCCCTTGAAGAATTAATGCATCTATCCAAATGCCAGTGACCACTCCCATAAGGAAAAAGAAAAACAAAACAAAAAATGCCATAACTGACCATTCCTGGGAAAATCCTGAGTATAACAACCATTTTCCAAAGAACTTCCTAAATCAAAGCTGTTAAATCTGTGAACACACTGAATAAAGAAAATAAAATCAGCAAGTAATCCAAGGAGAGGATTTTGTTCTACAGCTTATCTCACCTTAGGGTGAATGACTAAATTACGTCAAATGAATAGTTCTCTAAAAGTGCCTTTTTCTTCACTGTTGGTAAAGAAAATCTAGACATTTAAGATATAGACATCTATGCCAGTAACGTCTGAAAATAAGGCAGGTATGCATACCCCACATTGCTGGTCTCTCATGGCCATGAGCTTGGCTTTTTCTGCCTTGAGAGCAAGAAGATGCCCCCACAGTGTTGGGTGAAAATCTGATCCCTCTGAAACCAGGTGTACTTTAGTCCAGAGAACTGGGATTTATTCCCCTACATCTAGGTACCGATGTACCTCTGTGTCCTGTTGATGGCTCTTCACATCTGAGGTGACAGGACGTTTTTGGAAATTCATGGATAATTTTCTCTTCCAGTTATTACAGTAAATATCTGTTACAATTATCACCTATAATTAGTTTGGCCTTTTTTGCCTCAAAGATTAAATTGTTGCTGTAGTTGCTATATTTAATGTATTTGCTGCTAATAGTTTCTTTCTCCCACATATTGGGCCCATCTGTATTGGAATTTTATTTTACCAGAGCAAGTGAGCAGAACCATTACTTACTCTTGTCAGATCCCATTTCCACTACATCGTTTCACTTCAGCCACCATGGATTTTATATCCATATTGTATGAACAGTCTGTCAAGTAGTTTATCCCTTTTTCTGAATGGTCAGGATCTCACAAAAAAGTCAACACTGCTCTGACTTGTTCTTTTCAAACATACTTTGTGAGATGCTTTACTGTGTGATTCAGATAGAAATCAGTTTTCAGTAGTTTTCAGTAATGATATGCATTTTAATTCTTTTTTTTCCCTACATTATAAACACACATCTGTTCAAAAAGGAACCACATTAAACATCCCTCCTAGCATTAGACATATTGATTGAAAATTTGTTCTGAGTTGACTTAAGTGTCAGTAATCTTGACAAGTTTTCCAAGAACTGATAAAATGAGTCCTTGTACTGCTGAAATGAATTTTATTTGGATAGATGTTTATGCTTTTAACATTAACAAAGCTTCAAGCTGTGCCTGGATAGACAGAGGTTATTTCTTGTAGGGAATTTGAGTTTATTTGGCTATTTGAACTACCTGGCTATTAACCTTCTAACCTATGATGACTACCTGAAGACACAGTGTCCATAATTATTACACAGAAATGTTAGGAATTATTTTCAGTATTAATCACAATGAAATTGTGAATTGATTTTCTTTCTTTGATGTAATGTACTGAACTGGGGCAAGCCACATATCAGCAGCAACCTCTAATATTAGCCATAAGCTGGGTAAAACAAGACTGAGCTGTTGCTTTCCTCAGGGACCTCTCCTGATCCTCCAAAACTGATTTTAAACAGTAATTATGCAGTAATAATATTTATACACTAGTAATAATTATACAGTAATAAATACTTACACAGTGAATTGTGATGCTTGTGAGTAAATGGGATAATTTTGTCCAAAGTTGTGTGTAAGGATGAATGTACAAAAACTGGGGGGATTTGCTCTAATATAAATGTAACACCTGTCCACAGCTGACTACAACCACAGCATTCTGATTGTTTTAGCTGACTGTGCTAGAAGAGATAGATTCACCATTTAACAACAACTCCCGAGGTACTTTCCCGATAAAGCTACAGTAATCACGTGCAAATATATAGGTTATAGCTTTTTGTGTGTACCAAACCCATCATTATGCTACTAGATGTATTCACTGCCATTTAGGTTTGCATCATTTGTGGGTGGTTGTTTGTGGCGGGGGTTGTTGATGGATAAATGGAGTTTGTTTCCAAGTGTGCTGTGGTAGTGGTGGTCTGCCAAATTAAAGCAAGAATTCATAAAGGGGTGTAAAATCATGGTAAAAGAACAAAAAGAGAATAAGCAGGTACCAAGAACACTTCTTAGCTTGGTATTTCTTTAATTTTGCGTAAATTTCACTAAGTAAATATGCCTTAAAAGTGAATAAAATTTTATTTCACTTTAACAAGAGAATATAAAAGTTAAAAAGGTCACTGTAGTAATAGACTAATCTCAATTACCAGGGCAGCCAGTGAAACCCACAACTCCCACCTAATCTCATTCGGTGCACATGCAGTGCACCGTTTGATTTCCAACACGGCTAAATGAAATTATAAAGCAGTGTTAAATTTATTAATCATTTAATTAGCTAAATGTTCCTGCAACTACTCGTGAGATGAATGGCATGTCATTTTCTAATGCAATTTGCCTCTCAGCCAGGCAGGGTCAGGAGGGAAGCTACTGGCATCTTAAATGATCTTTTTTATATTGCACCTTCTATTAAGGGACAGTGTGATATGGCTGATTATATTTGAGTCTTGTACACAAGGCCAGGGAGTTTTCTTGTTATAATAACAGGTTATATTTAAGCCAAAATAAGAAGGATAAGATCCAAGGAGTGAACAATTAACCCATCTGTGACTGTATTTCTCACTGCGGCTTTGCAAGGCAAATCTTTTTCATATTTAACAAGCCAGTGAGCAGTGTGGGAAACTACACCAGCAGGTATTAAAGCAATGCTCAATCTAGTTTTATTTCTTTAAATTTACTCAGTTGTGAAGGAATTTGTGGACTGAAAACTCTCCCAATGCCAGGTTAGTGTAAGCCTTCTCATTGATTCAGAATTTATTTGCACTTTCCCTGTTACTGCACGAGAATCACAGCCCTTTTTCTGTTCTGTACATTCAACAATTGTTGATGTTTTGTGACTTGCTGAGCTGGGATGTTCGCCGTGTTTACGTGTGCATGTCACACCAGGGTGATAGGATTATTACTTTTATTTTCTGATGTTCAATAATTATTTTTCCACTGCAAAAATTAGTGGCTGGTAGGATTCAGCAGATCTGTTTGGACTGAGACAAGGAGGTGAACTATGCTGCTTGGAGTGAAGTACTAGAAACCTTCAAATGTATTGTACTTGTGAGAAGTTGAAGCTATCCAGTAAAAACACATTGAAAGCAATGGTGTTTTAAAATACTTATTTCCCCAGGTTCACAATAGAATATAAATACATATTCTTTATGTGCTAGGGGTTTGTTTTCAGTTCCGGGAGCATTGTTTCCATGCAGTAAGCATCTATGATGAACTCCAAGCCAGTGAGAAGATGCATGCAGCTTTGTACATGCTGAGGCCAAAATGCCAGCAATGTGTCAAAATATTTGCCTCTATCAAAGTTAAATGACACAGCTAAAAATAAAGTAAGAGGACCTACAGCAGGAAGCAGTAGGAGATAATCTTAGCATAAGTTGTAAAAAAAAGCTAGCAGTTATTTATAGTACATAAACATGCATAGACACTTGGAAGCAAGGCCCCATTGGCTATGTACTTCATGTACAGCTAATAAATAACTGTCCAAGACCCAGATTCACACTACTTAATCAAGGTTTCTAAGACAAAAGATGTCATCATTGGAGTTGTACACAAATCCAGTGCAGTGGCTACCACCAAAGGGTCATTCAACTCAATTAACTTATAGCTCAGCCTCTGAAAGTATCAGATAACTCCATGGTAAAAGGAAACGAGAGCAACCACATTTACTCCAAGGTTCTTGTTTAGATACCTAAACTAACTAATCAGGATAAGCCCTGATCTATATTATTAGCCACTTCAGATGGGGATGAGACAAACAAGTGATTCAGAAAATTGGTAAAAAATAAAAAGTCTCATTTTTGGTGGAAATTTCTAATCTCATACTGAAAACAGTGAGCCGTTTTAATTTCATTCTTTAATGTGAAGCCCCATAGCACAACCCAGCACATCTGGGAGAACCGAGAGACTCAAGTGAACTCGTTTTCTGTGCACTACATCCTTTTTTTCCTGCTAGCTCTGCAGATAGTGATTTATTTGTGTGTTATTTGGAAGGTGCAAAGTGCACCCCCTTGCAGGAAAAGAGCAAAAGACCAAATGTTGAGGCACGACTTGGGCAGGAGCATGTGCTGGAGAACTGCAATGCACAGCATTTCCCTTGGTTCCTCGCACCTGTTCTTCATTAGTACTAATGAATCCAAAAAATAATACATTTTGTACTAGTGAGCCACAGTGTTCTCTCTTGGCTGTGACTTCACTGTGCATCAAATTAAGTAAAAAATGTGTGTTTTTTTGCAAAAGCTTTAATTTCTCCTGGGACACTTAATGTCTTGGGATCAGTCACTTGTCACCTCTGGGATGTGGGATGGTACCCCTTTAACTTCTTTTTCATTAACAAAACTACTTTTGTTTTAAACTGGGGGATGTGGGGCTTCCCCAACTGTTTTAATCCCCAGCCCACACCAATTTATGCGTTTTTCATTTCCCCATTTGTAAAAGATGTATAATCATGATTGGGAAAGTGTTGCATAACTAATTCTCCAGTGCTTATATAGCACCATAGGAACCCAGGGAAGAAATATAGCTTGTAAGTCAAAGTTGTTATTAACACTGTTACTTGGAAATTGGAAGCGTTGTCACACAGAAAGAAGAAGATTTGAAATAATATATGTATGTTATTTTTTTGCTTGTTTTTACTACTGTAGGTCAAGTACATTCTTGCTAACATATTTTTAGGCTGTCCATGGTAAATTTGCATCTGTTTTTCTCCCATTTGCACACTACAAAAATCATTAGTTTAGAAAGCAGGGATCTGCAAACACAACACAGTTGAGAGATGGCCACATTTCAAAATAGTCTCTGTTTTCATGAAGGCAAGATTTCTTATGGCCAGCACTTAGTACATACATTTCTTTCATGCACATATTAATAAGTTATGTTTATATGTGTTTGTGTGTATATGCATGGCTATGTATACCCACCACAGCTTTTCAATTGAGTATCTTAGCATATCTGATCAATAAAATGTATGCACTGCAGTGTGTGTACATGACATATTATGCACTACATGTTTAGGAAGAGTTTCATTGTACAGCTTTATCTTCTAAATATTTGGCACAACGATCTAGTTAGACACTTTACTCCTAGCAAGATACAAAGCAGTATTCCTCTACTTGTCTGAGTTCAATGCAGATAAATGCAGGCTGCTGTGGCTTCATACATTTGGTTTCCATTCACATTTTTTACTATGTTAAATATTTCTGGTTAACCAGTTAAAACGGTGAGATGAACATGATTGCTTTTAGATTGCAGCTATAACATCGAGTGAATTTTATAATAAGAAACCTTTTTTTTTTTTTTTCCTGACGAGCTGCCCTTGTGGCTGCCTGTCTGACTTTGAGGTCCTCATTATTGTGGGTTTAAATGAAGGATGTTCATTCAGGCAGGGAGGGGGAGGCCAATAGACATCAGTGCCGTTATCTGGTCCTTCTATCAGGCCAAGTGACAGGCTTCTCCGGGAAGAATGCAGAGCTCATGGTGGAGACCTCAGCCTGACACAGAAGGTGACTCCCCTGACTCTAACCTTGAAAGGAAAAAGTTCCCACTTTATTAAAATGAATTTCGAAAGGGCCGCTCTGACAGCTGCATAATTAAATATTGGAGTGTCAGCGATAATTTATTCTGCGCGCATTTGGTGGTCAGAGCCTGCTCACTGTAGGGTCAGCAAGCACGGTGACAGAGCCAAGGATACAGTGGATTACGGGGCCCTTTCACCACATGAGTGAAATAGGAGACTGTAATTTTTGTTTAAATAGAGAAAACAAAGCGGTAAGGGGATGAGCAGGCTGTGAAATGCTCTTAATAGCTGCCTGATAAAAATTTTTAGGTATAAGGTTGAGACTTGTGCCAAAACTGCTTTGTCTGGTAGTGCAATGGACTCCAGGCTCTGTGATTTTTCCCTGCCTTGCTTCTTTTAGGAGCCAGCTTGCTTGCTAGGATCGGTTCGTGCTCTCTGCTCTAACATACACGTTAGGAATAAACGCAGCAACAGTCAGTACAATGTGCATCCTCACCCATAAACATTTTTTCCGTAAAATGATGTAAATGTCCATGAATATGTATGATACAAGTCAGAGATGGAGAGTGTAGGGGGGTTCAAATTGATCCTGTTAGCATTCGAAGTGAAACACCGGCCATGAATATTCTTTTCAGAGGGCAGTGGCTGCTGGAAATCAACATCTAACAAGCAGTTTTCTCAAAACAAGTTTAAATAAAATGGCTGTGTGCCCTTACGCCTAGTCACAAAGCAAGAGAGGTCACACTGGGGAGCAGGGCTTTCGGCTGATGGGCATCTCCTTTGGAGGAGGTTGTTGGGAGAAGGCTGTCACTTTTCACTCTTAGATTGCTAGTAATTGAAGCTGACATACCAAAAAAATACCATTTTTGCACACACCAGTCTTTCAGCAAAAGCACATTGCTCACACAAACAAAATCATTTGCAAAGACATTTTGTTTTCCTCTTTCCTGCCTCAGCTATGAAACACCTATTTTCCACATTTTCTTTGGAGCCTGCTTGGGTGGATATGTTACTAGAGCTCAGGTTTACTAGGTTTCATCTTAATGTCATGTAGCTTTTAGCATCTTTTACAGAAGAAAGATTTACTGAATTCCTTCAGCACCTTCATAGTTACTGAATGAAAAGTTGACCTTATTATAAAGGATGAATGCTGGTTTTGTGGCTCAAACACTGGATGTGAACCCAACATCCTCAGCTTATTTTTTTAAACTACCTTTAAAACCCTGAGCCAGATAGTCTTTCTGTGACTCAGTTCTTCATCTGTAAAATGGGAATAACAGTGCATTTCATAGGATTGCTGTGAGAATAAATACTTCTGTGTTTATACTCAGTTTTTATCTTGCTAAGCATAAAAGAAAATCCCTACTTGTGTTTCTGCCTTCTTGTTTGAAGAAAGACCATGAAAGCATCTTTGGCTGCTTGATGTCAAGATACAGACTCTTAAAATGACACTTGAGCATCTTTAATGTAATTCTTTTGGGCTCCGCACAGGCATGTTTCCGTTGCTTAGATCTCCGTGACCGCGTATACCTCCTCTAGTTACGTTTGCCGTGTGTTTGTAATGAGGAATGTTCTCTCTCCACATGGGAAGGATATTTTGTTTGTATGACATTTTGCTCCTATTAAATAGGCATGTTCAAATATGTTCTGAAGTGGTTTATTGAAAATTTGATGGTCTGCTGTAGAGGGAGCATTTAACATCCATATTTAGAAGTAGCAAACAAATATCTATGCTGGCATGCAAGTACACACATATAGTCATATGTCTGGTATTAGATTTCTGGTTTTGTTGGTTTGGGGATTTTTGCAAGTCTGGTTTGTCTGGAAGTCTCTAACTCTGTAGTAGTGGCTGCAGTGCAAGCTTCAATTACATAGAGCTGGCTTTGTAAAACTGGATTTGTTTCTTGGAGGATGAATTGCTTCTGGGCAGAGTTTTGCACAAATATCTACTGCTAGGGCCAGTTATGGACAAGTGTCAAAGTACCCAGTTGACCCACCTGCAGGGAAGTAAGGTGCAACTGGTCCCAGCAGGGGGAAGAGCTGCCACAGGGATGAGTAGTCAGCCTGCTAGGCTTGACAAACACATTGGATATATGTCATTGTCAGTCGAGTCAGGCTTGGGATAGGGCTGCAGTTTAAAAATGATAACCAAGCTTCATAAATCAGAATGCTACCGCTGCAGTCAAACTTCCTTGGAAAGTCTTTGAATTTGGGTAGCGCATACTAATAAATTAACATCAGCACTGTCTAAAGATGCCAGCTGAAGCTGTGCAGAGGATGCTCGCTCTGGCAGAGGTCCCTTAAGGATGGCTGAGCAGCTTCCGTCGGCAGTACCAAGCAGAGAGACTGCAGTATTGACTAGAACAAGCTGTCTCTTTGAAAACAGAGTGATTACAAGTTGACCTAATATTTTTTGGCTCTCAGGATAAACTTTATGGGCCTGATTACGCAGAAAGTATTAGGCTGTGGCATGGAGCCTAAGACAGAGGGTAAACTCCTGGTGCTGTTGGAGTCAGTGGCAAAAGTCCCATCAGTTCAGCAGGATGAGGATTTCATCCAAAGTTCACAGTGGGATAATTAGTGTCAGCTCAGTACTGGTAAAACACCAGCAAATTTGTCCTGCTTGTAGTTTGCAAACTTTTAAAAACAGCTCAAAGCTTGGCTGGACTTGTTTTTAGTTTACTTTGAGCTGTCTTCAGCAGCATATCTTCAACAGCAATAACTTTAACAGCAGAACTTTAAAATGAAAGTCCATTATTACTTTGATACCATGCACATAGTTTTGAGTGTGGGGAATTTCCTCTAGATCCACTGACCTTCAAAACAACAGAAGGAATGGCATTAAAATCATGGTGTTAAATGTGGTAGCTGTGAACTAATATCCTGAACTCCATTTCAGCATTGCTGTTTTGAGCATTGTGTAGCACACGGGCAGACTGCTCCACTCACACAATATCCCAGGGATTTCACTGAGACTCTGCATGTCAACAGTAATCTATCTTCATGCTACACGATTCAGGATCAGGTCATTAGTTTATACTTAGAATTAAATATTCAGTTTGATTTTAGCTCTGCAAAATGAGAGCAGAATATATAACACCTGATTTCAGAGAGCCTTTTATTTTTGCAAGTCTCTAAGATACATGGACGCACAGAAACTGTTTTTGCTCCTCTGCCCCTGAAATGATTATATTTGGAATGTTATTGAAATTACAGTTTTCTTTAGATGTCTTGGATTATTTTCTAAATCCATTTCTAACCCCATTTCTCTGTGCCACTTAAATAAATGAGAAGAAATTAAAGATTTTTAATTTCTAAGAGAAAATGCAAAATTATTTCCTAAGCTCCTCCTTTCATCCTCTCACACTTCATCAGAAAAAGAATATGATGACATCGTGATAGCTATGAAACCAAAAGAGCGCTGATTTGTACTTTGTGGGGAAATATGGTCTGAAATTACATGTCTAATGTGTGGCAATTTTTAGCTGAATATCTGTGCCTGGTTTCCTACTAAGGCAGCATTTGCGTTGGACACACACAGACTGAACTGAGTAATTTTAATTTAATTGAATCTTTTATGTAGGCATTTTCCTTCTAGGGAACCTTGGCCAGTTATTCGTTTGTGAAACTTGCAATAAAATAGCAAGACAGCTCGTCAGGGATGGAAGGAAAGGGATAATATTTAAATTATGCTGACTTTGAAGACATTGCTTTTTGTCTGTTCCTCAATTTTTAAAAAAATATGTTCTGATGTTTAGCATTTAAAGATTTCTTGCACAACTTTAAAAATTGCTTTCAGTGACTTCCTTTTTTTCTCAAAGTACGTATTCTGTGGATGCCTGATAGATAATTTATATCACATCCAGATTACCGGTGGGGGGATGAATACAAAGTATTGCAATTAGAATTGTTTCCTTGACTTCTTTGTCTAATTTGTCTAACTGGTTTGGATGCCTTTTTTTTCTGTAAATGAAAGCCACCTAAAATGTATTTAACTAATCACTGTTAACCTAGTGAAAGAAAGACAGTCAAAGCACAGGACTTTATCTGGGTTAGTTTCTGAAAAACTGAAACCCCCATTCTGCAGACAAGCCTTGACTCTTTTTTAAGCCTTTCTGGAGTGATTACAAGGTTGAAACATGATGGGTTAAAAAGCAACACAGGAACTACGTGCTTCGGTGACTAAGTAAATCAAGATAGGTTTTGTCCGGCATTTAATTCAAAGGCATTGTAGCTTCTCTGCTCTGAAACTAGAAAGTTTCCATTCTTAAAGTTTTGAAAAAAAATTGTTTTTAATTTGCGTGATTTTAAAAGAAACCTTTAACAGAAAGTGTCTGCCAGCAGAAAATTACCATATTGAACCCAGGGAAGCACACAGTTCATCATCCCTCGCCTGACCCTGCACTGTTTACTCTGTTGGGGTAGGAGAAGTGGCCGGCCAAGCTCTACTAGTCAGAGTGTATTACCCTGTCAGGGAGAGGCGAGGCTACTTGGATTCACCCTGAACAAATTACATACCTCACTACATCTCCGAGCAAGGTAGCAGGGTTATAACTCAGTCTAAGCACCATTCACTCTTCTATTACCTTCATAACCAAGGTCATACTAATCAACTCAATTACCAGTCCTCTTGGACATTTTCATAATGTTTTCTGCTAGTTGCTCTCCTGTGAAAATCTCCCGGTCTAAGCAAATTAATGCCATTTTTATAACTATCCACATTTCAGGTACAGTGGTCATCTTTCAAAAGGCTGCTTCATGGCAACAAATACTTGCTCTAAACGCCAACCAATTGTTAGAACAATGTGGCTGTTAAACGATATTCGTATCTCGACTCCTTTATTGTGAAAACAAGTTTAAACCTACCTTAAAATAAAGATGCACGTGTCAGAAATTAACAATAAGCTACATTAGTGTAACTTCTAAGAATTTGATTGCAGTTCACACAGGAAGACTCATCAGGAAGCCTGATTTTACGTGTTGCTTAATTTTTGGAAAGTCCTTTAAGTATCACATTTGGTGTTTCAAATACAAAGGTAATCTCAGGCTATATTTCTCTATTCTTTTTTTTCTCAGTGTAAGCTTATGTCCCTAATTTTCATTTCCCTGAATTTTATTCTCAAAAATTCTCCCTGTACAGAATTTTGGTAAAAATATTGATGCTTTAATATTTAATTTGGACTAACATTTGCACAGGCACATCATTTAAAGCCTTCACGAAATATTTGTCTATCATCAGGCAAAACAATCAGAGGACACTAATTTTTTATTAATTTCTATGTCTTAAGGGCTAAATTGTTCCCTTAGGCAGATTTTCCCACTGGAGAAATTAATTTAGTCTCTCTTCAGGGCTTTGGTGTTCAGTGGAATAAACAAGGCATTTTGAATTCCTTCTAATTCTCTGTGGGAGCTATCGAGACACATCTCTGACGCAGCTCTGTAGTCTCACCATTGCGTGGTTCCGTTGGGTACAGATGTTTCATTTCCCTTAGACCAGGGTATCCTGTAACCCCTAAAAACAATGCTTTCGGTTGACTCTGTATGCTATTAACTTATTTTAAAATCAGCTCAGTGAATTTATGGGGTTTTTATCTTATTCCTAGTCATGCCCTGTCTTGCTTTCAGTAGCTCAGACTCACCTCTGATCCCCTGAACTCCCTTGGTGCATCCTGGGGTAAGAAACAGGGTAAACATGGACACAGCTGATGGCTCTGACCATGCACTTAGAAAGGGGCTTGTTCACCCTCATCAGGCTAAACCCATTTCTCTGTTTAAAGTGGTTTGGCTATTTCATGCATTCTGAAAGTTCAAGGGAGCCATCTGATTTTGCTCCAAAGTCTAAAAATGCACAGTTTTAACTGGCATTTGTTACCTCTATAAAACAAGATCTGCATTAAAAATTAAAGTATCTAAAATTGGCATTTCTGAGCCCCTACCTGGAAGCAGTCTTTCTGCATAAACATGACAAAACGCATGATTTTCATAATAAGGGCAAGGTGAAAGACTGTCAGACAGTTTGCATAACACCACTAGCCTGGTTCAACATCCAGAACAGTTTTAGCTAGCTGAAATTTTAGTATGTGCGATGTCCCATGCACTGGACTATGAAGTTCTGAAATATTAAGTTCATGTTATAGCAGCATAAAAACTGATCTGCAGTAAATACGTTTTTGCTCTGTGTTGGTGCTGTTACTGTTAGCGTTTAGTGAGGTGTCTATCTGACTCCAGGAAAATGACAAAACTTCTTTCCTGGGGAGCAGTCTGGAACTAAAAGAATTGGTAAGAAGTGGTTAAAAGATGAACCCATGGATATCTGAATTAATCAAGGCTCCTTTGTACAAAGTTAACTTTTAAGCACCTGATTCTGGATGCATGAGGGTTTATCGGGTGCATTACTGCAAGTTTTGTATAATGTAATAATGTTAAAACCGAAATTGTGCAGAGCTGAGTCTTGCAATAATCATATGGGTGAAAATAACAGTGTTGCCAGCTCCTGATTTACTCTTTCATATATCTGTAGTATGTTTGCCTTACACTGCCCTTCATAAATTGTATGTTTTTCTGCCTTACTTTTTCACCTCTATTCAGCAGTGTCCATGCTTTAATTCAAATGTGAACTTTCATTACTATCTGTGCCCCAAAGGATGTGTTTACTGTTATTAATAATGCAGAAGGTTTTAATTTTTGCTTCATCCAATGTAAAAATCAGAGCACTTTTCCACTGAGATCCCATTTCTGTGGCCTTATTCAAACTGCTGGTTGTTCTCTATTTAATATTGCTAATACTCTTCCAGCTTTTCGAAGTATTTTGATAAAGTTGACCAGAAGTCATTTTACTTTTATAGTCATTATACTGATGTATAATTCTCTTTTATCGATCAGTCCTCAATGTATGACTATAATCATATTGAGTGTAATAAGCAATATTGCTAGGAATTTTTGCCTTTTCATCCTGTTTTGTTTGAAGTCTCAAATGTAGGGCCAATTTTCACATTCCTTAAAGAAAGAATTGCTAAAATAAATTCAATCATAGCAACTTGTAAAATTTGAAATCCCAGGAAGCTAATTAGCATTTCTTTTTAAGACTGCTTCCTGCTTTTTTACGTACATATATATTTGGACCTCAGATGGGCTTGGCACCTTTCCAACGTCAAGATCAGGTGATATTTTTATTTTTTTTTTTTTTGGCCCTGAAGAACATCATGGCAAGAAAAAAAAAAAAAATCAAAAGCCTGCAATTGTGCCTTCCATCCCCCCATACACAATGATCATGTCTCAAAATGGTGCTTTAAAACTTGTGGGTTTGGTACATTATAAATAGGTGCTTCACACTCAGATGATATAGCACACCAAAGATACGGTGATGTTGTGTGATGTTTCTGAGTTTTCCAGCAATAAATGCAGCATTTGGTAATTAAATGCCTGTATACTTTTATAATCAGTGCGTACTATAATGCACCAAGCTGCTCATTTGTTCATGGGTTGTGTGGTATACATTTCAGTTGCTTACAGGAGGAAATGCTGCATACAACAGCTATATGACTAAATCTAAATACGAGCAGTATGACCTCTTAAAAAATATCTTTGCACATCATGTATCCACTTTATACTCATAAAGAGGTGCCAAGTAGTAAAGAGATTTTGGTCCTATAAATAACTAGAGATCCTTATCTTTCCTTTCTAAATCTGTATATTCAAACAAAGACCTAGGTGAAACATTAATACCAGACTCTGCTTTTTTATTACACACTCACAGTGTAAAGTCAGTTTGCACAGAGTTTCTTGCTTCCTTTAAAGCATGATCCACATTACACTCTGCATCAAGCTTTCATGCCTGTGTGCACATATTTATTTTTAAAGGAAGTGTAGAGGCCTGTGAGCTGATGGGGAGCAGGGGGGATAAGGGAATAATGATGCAGGTTTTAATAAAGAAATTCTTCCCACAAGGGAGGAGGGTAGGGAACTTTGGCTTTAATAAAACAGAAAAAAAAAAGTCTGCCAGCATCAAGAAAATAAAAAGAAATAATTTAAAGTTCAATGTGTGCACTTGAGATGTTTCCAAGTGTGAAAATGTGGCTTTTGGTATTCTTTAAGGGTCCTTGGAGTAAAGCAAGCAGGGCTTCATTTAGTGGGATTCCCTGGAGTTGCTCTGTGGGAAAGGAAGGTAAAACAGTGAGTTCCCCCATTGTATCATAGTCCCAAGTTTAAATAGGATAAACTCTTTGACACTAGCAGGCAGGCAAATGATCTTTGGTACATGGGAATCGCAGTTATTTTTTAACAGTATCTATGACAGGATGCTGATAAATATCTGTGTTATTAATGAGTCATGGTTCATGCTAGCCAGATTTTTGGTGATATTTTCACTTCATAAGTATTCAAGTACCAGTGGGAAAATAGCTGATGATTGTCAGGTTTAGGTACACTTTCCATTTGCTTTGCTGTTCTAAATCATTAGTCAAGTAGTATTTACAAACCCGTGCTCAGCAGTTATGGTACTTCGCTTGAAATGAAACTTTCATCTGATACTCCTTGTTTTTTTTCTGAGTTTCTCTCTCCATGTTTTATCATTTCTCATTCTTTCTTAAGGGAAGTCAAAAGAACCGACTTGCATGATATAAAACCTATAGCACTGAATTTTCCAGTGTCTATGTGTATGATAAGCAGCTCAGAGAAATTTCCTATGGTGGATTCATATGTGTGATAATCTATAGTTAAATCATACTGAGGTTCCATTAGTGCAGAGTAATTGTTTTAAGGACTGGAGAATTTGTAATATCAATCCATTTCTCTCTTCAATAGCAAGTCTCAGGGTAGTTAGTATCGATATCAGTACCCAAGTGAATAAACTTGAGTACCTGCTGTAGGTGACTGATATTGGCACTTCTTGTTCTACCCTCACCCAAAGGATAAGAAAGTAGCTCTAACAAAGAACAGACATTGTGGCAGAGGTTCAAGAGGGTCTTGCTTAATTTGATGCCAGAAAACTCCCTTGTGTCGTTGTAGTTGCAACTGCAAAGCATGCTATGAGCAGGTAGAGCGGTAATGCTTTAAACCAATTGTTCGGAATTCATGGAAGAGGTGCCATGAGTTGGCTTATTCCCCACACAGAGCAGCAGGCTCCTTAAACCTGCCTCTCTTCTGCCATCCCAGAATAGATACTTCATTCTACTTTACCAGAACTGGACAAACAGAACATCTCTGTGCTGTGGAGATAGGTATCACCAAACTGATACTTGACTTGGGACACTATGGAAGACCAAAGAAATGCACATTTTAATGTCTTTTTTTACTTTCTTTTTCTCTAGGGCTTTTTCTTTTTATTTTTCTTTCCACTGTTAATGAATTTTCACAGTACTTCTCACATGGATTTAGAGAGTTAACAGCTGTGAAAGGTTGTTAGCCCTGTTTTGGGTGCTGCTGGCTGGTTTGTAACTGGTCACTTTGACTCTGCTTCACTTGTTTTTAAGACGGTTAGGAGGATCAAAAATTCATTCTGAAAATGTAGAATTTATCTGCAGTTTATCTCCACGCCATGACCGTGGTTTCAGCTGCAGCATGCAGGGGCTGTCTGCTAACATTGCTCATTTGGCAAGAGAGAAAAAGAAAGGGACAGGTCCTCAGTGATTGTTTTCACATGCAGCATCTGCGTTTCATACTTGTACTAGGTGGGGCTGATCTGGATTGTACCTGTCCTTACTGCTGTTTGCTGTGTACACAAGATTTTTAGGTAACACAATAATAATATTATTTATGCACAAAGTGTTAGATATCTTCTTACTTCTGGTAGGCTCTTAATAGCAGAGAGCCATTTTACTCTTTCTTTGCCTCAACAAGGGAAGTCACTGTGGTCTTATGCAAATCTTGCCATAATTACCTACAGCTTTCTCACTTCTACACTGACTGGCTGCACCAGAACCAGAGCTTCCACTCCACCTCTGCTAAGAAACTTCACCCATGAGCTTATCCTGTACCCAGAAGTGTTTCATTTGCTCTCCAAAATTAACACTGATGCTAAGCTCATTCTGAAGCAGCTCCAAGCTCTGGTTTGGTCTGACAGCACAAAATCTTCTTTACTTCACATACAACTGACCACACCAGCTTGTTTTCTGGAGCTGAGGAGTTTATTTTCAATATTGCAAGTCTAGAGAAACTCAGCTTGTTGACCACCAGGGCAATAGTATATCTGTACCCAAAGTGGAGGAGTTAATTTGTGATGGGGTAACCTTTATGTCTTGTTGGAGGGGTGAGTGTGTAAGGTTTATGTCAGACTAGGAATATGTCTGCAAATAGATATTTCTGATGGGTAATAAAGTCACTTAAATGTACACTCACCTAAACTGGACGCTGTGAGTCAAAAGTTACGCTGTTTTAATGAGAGCTTTGTAATTAGGTTGTTCATTTGCTGGGCGAAATTGTCATTAGTAGAGGAAGCTTTTATTAATTCACCTTTTTATATAAAAGGTATAATAAATCACTAATATTCTTATAGATACAGACCATGATTATTTCTGCTTCCTGCCTTGCAAACATCTTGTTTCAAATTAGGTTTATCTGCTGTCTAAAACTAAATACAATGAATAGATGTATAATAAAAATTTTTAATTGTCTTAGCATATGTTGCTTTTATTAGGTGAGAATAATTGCATTCATGGGATCACCTACAAAGTCCTTTAGAATATAAAATTGAAATGGCTTCACACTGAGTGCACAAGTCCTTCTGAGCCGTGCCATTTTCCCCTTCACTGCCTCTTGTCCCCCTTTCGCTGTAAAGTTCACATTGAAGTGTGACAAGAGACACTTGACAACTGACACATGCTGGATCTTATCAGCAGTGAGTGCAGTCATGGGCCCTGACTGAAGAGCGATTGTCATTTCTACACCATTTATTCCTCTCCTAGCCTCATTGCTTGCTTCCTTTCTGAGGAAATTTTCCCTGTTAAAGTACTGTACTTGTCGTTCTTTTTTGGTGCGTGTCTCTGGGTTTTTTCTCTTTTTTTTTTTTTCACCTTACGAAAGGATTTTGTTATGCATTCATCCCATAGGCAAGCCTGTAACAGACTTCTCTAACCTCTTAGTGTCAGGAATGCTCTAAGCTGATTCAGGCTAATAAAAGCAACCCAACAAAGCTTTGATGGTGTCATTACATCTTCCTTAAATCCCCTTCCTTGCTAACATCCAATAATTCTATTACCTCTAATCAATTCACAAGCTATTTTATTTGAAAGGAAGAGAAATCAACTTCAAACCATGCCGGTGCAGTTTGCCTAGCATTCACAGAAGGTGATGATGTTTCTGCCATGGCTTCAATTGACTCTTTAAGTGAGTTCTGGGCTATTGAGCAGTCTGAACTTTTATCTGTGCTCTGCCAGCCCAAGCCAACAACAGCAGAAATGGCTGCTTGTTGCCTCCTGGAAGTTTCTCCACTTCTGCATGACACAGTGTGTCATTTCTGTTGTGTAGATAGAATGAACAGTTATAGATTTAGAGTACTGAAGATAAGGAAACAACTTATTACAGGAGTTCTTAAATGTAGGAGATTGCCCAGTCTGTTTTAAATCCATTGTTCCTATAATGCTTTGTATTTGGAGCTCCCTTACTTTTAATTTTTTGCACGAGAATTTCACCGCTATTGTTTTAACTTACTGCAGCTTTCACATGTGCTCAATTCACCAGGGTGATTTTTGGATACTGTCATTAATACTGCAGAGATGGCTGAGCAAGCTCTGAGGCTATGTTCATGCATCGTTGTCTGATGAGGGTTGTGTCGGCCAAAAAGCTTATTGCCCCCGGCTCACGTCAAGCTACATGTCACGATCACTCTGACAGAGCTGCTGCCACCGTTGCCCTAACATAGTTCTTGTAAAATAAGCTGGGTACCTTCAGCAGCTTAAATAATAGGTCTCTGCTAGGGAAGTCATTAATTGAAACAAGTCCAATGTGATTAGGTGAGCAGCTGGGGCTGCAGATAGTGTAGGGTAGTAACTGCTGGCAGACAGGTGGTGATGAGCAGCAATACGTGGGGCAGAAATGACAACATCTCTACCTGACACGGAAGCAGCCAATAAAGGACTTCTCAACATACTCCACATGATCCAACTTGGCTCTCCAGAGCAATTTCAGACAGACCATCTATCCGCAGAAATCTACCCTTCTTAGCATCGTAATTATGTGAAACATAAATGTACATTATACATCAAGATGACTCAGGAACTTGACACTAAGCAAATGGATGATACCTGGGCCTTACCCCAAGGAAACCAGAGTGTACTTAGAATACCCTGTCTGTAACTTGCTACTGAGAAGAGTCTTCATGTTCAGAACTAGGTAGATTTTATCTGGGTTAGGGCTCTGTCTTGTTTCTAATAGACTGCTGCTATTGCCACTGTTCTTAATGAGAAACATACATCATTTCATCATACACTGGTTTGCTTCGTTATCTTTTCTGCTATATTAAAGGCAGAGGGTGGGCATCCTGTTTTCTCCCACATTGTCGTAGTTGTTGGTTTCAGAATAAGTTGAATTCAAGCTCTGAACTGGGGAGGAATTCATTGCAGTCCTCATGTGGGTAAGCATTTACTCATGCAGAGCCACTGGGATGACTCAGCTAAGCGTGGGCAGCAAACCAACACAAGTTAGGATTGCCTTCGCTCTATAGCCAATATCTATTTTGCTTGTTAAACTGTGGCCTGGGCTGTTTAGAAATATGAGGGTTTTGCTTTCTATCCTGTATGTTCATATATCAAGAATAATGCATCTCTTTCCTGTAAAAATCTGTCAATCCAATATAAATTACAGAAGCTTTTCAAACCATGGTTTGGCGATGTTGCTTGCACTTTCAGTTGTCACACACAGGACACCTTGTACAGCAGGATTTCATTGCTCTCAATTGCCAAAAGAGATTTCTAAGTATACATGACATGTAAATGACACTGGTGTCACTGCACATAAGCCTGTGGTTACGTTTGTGTCTGTTCCCGTGTATGCTACATCCAAACCTGCACATCATGAAAGTTCACAGCCAGGCTAAGCACCAGCACATTTCGGCTCAGGGCTGGCCATGCATCCTGGCTGCGGATGGTGGCTCACCCAGCCGAGCTGGCCCTAGCTCCTATGGGTGATCCCCTCATGTGCCATAAGTGTTTGTCATGCTCAGGATGTGCAGCTTGTTCTAGTGCAGCTTCCTCATAGAGCTCACAAGCAGAGCACAGATGAGCTCCCTTACCTATGATGAAACTAGATGATTTCCCTGCAGGGGCAGCTAATGGTGGAGTGCTGGGGGTAGCCCGTGGGACCCCATGGCAATATCACCAGCAGATGTTCTTTGCCCAGTGCTGAGTGAGAGGCCAGGCGTAGCAACCAGAATAATTGATCCTGATTGAAGTGAAGTTAAAATTTAGAACCTGGGTAGCAGTGGTGACTTACAATACTGTAGCTGAACTATAGGTTATAATAATATTAGCTCCTACAATGATAGAGGAAGTGCACCAACTATTATTATCCTAAAAAAAATTAGAGAGACAGAGCTTTGCAGGGGGGTGTTTGTTCCAAAATATGAATTTGGAGTTAATCTGAATTTCTTTTTCGGATCGTCTCAGGAAACAGAAAGGTTTAAAAAAGTGCTTTTAGTCCATGTGAATAACAATCCTGTTAATGTGTCTGGCCATGAGAATCTGACCTTGATATTTCACAATACCTTTTTTTTTTTTTTAAACTTCTTCAGTACACCAGCAGGTTAAAAGTACCCACACAAAGTATTTAAAGACATTCAGAATAGAAATTTGTAGTCTGTTGAATTAAACCCTTCACAGCAGAATCCCTGAACTTCCAGTCAAATATTCTTTTTTATTATGATTTATGACCTGAGTCATGACAAAATTCTGCCCTACAGTTTCAACAGTCTTCAAGGAGAGAGGAGGTAGACAGGCAATTTATAGGCTGACAATTTCCTTAGGTCTGTGTACTTCTTGTTTATTTAGAGATAATTTGCTTAAGTAGCCAAAGATCATGCGAGAATAGTTTTGTTAGTAGTGTTTATAGATCAATCATAGTTAGATTACTGTATATCTATCCTATATGTTTCTCATCAGATATTAATTAGACAGGATTTCACACATGTGGACAATGCTGTGGAACTTCATCACTATCATGATGTTTGTCATTGTAGGTTATACACAAGGTGCTTTATCTAGTGTGTCACTTCTTTAAGGCCCACTTTAAGCAAATGTAATTTTCTTTGCATTTTAATATAGATTTTTAGTTTATTGAATCAAAGTGCTAGAATTTTTCTTTAAAATAATTACTTACTAGCTTTTGCAGTAACAGCACATTTAAAACAAATGCTTCTGCATTTTGTAATTAAACGTTAGAGAAATAGAAGACCTAAATCCAGTTCTGAAGTTAGGCTCAGTGGGTCCATAAAATCAGAGAGGGGAAAGTTAGAAAGACTGTAGAAAAAAATGGAAAGAGAAAGAAAAGTGGAGAGATAAGCTAGACAACATGGATCTGTTAATTAGTTAAATCACCCATGGGATCAGAATCTGGAGCTACCCGTGGACTGCAATCAACAAGGGGCTTACTCATCTTTGACTCTCTGAGGTCAACACCAGGTATAAGAGAGAATAACACTTTGATTGTAAGATTTAAAAAATGTGCCCAGAGGATAAGGTGGATTTAAACCACCATAGCAATTCTTAATCAATTTGATTTCCAGATTCTTCATGTTGTGATATCAGGGAATCCCAAGCAGAGAAGAGGTTGGTTTGGAATGGATGAACTGGAAGGAAAGGAGATATAGTAAGGATATGAATGGGAAGAAAAAAAGAATGAAGATCAGGAGGGTAGACTTACAAGAAATTGTTCTGTATTGAGATATATGCAGGATGATACTCTGTTTTGTTCCTGGCACAACAAAACTACTTAAAGGGAAGAATTATTATGTCTTCTTGATCATTATACTGAATGAGGAATTTGGAATGCAGACATCTGGGAGAAGAGAGGTTTTGAGGAAGAAGCTGACTTACTCGTTTATTAGTACTATCTGCACCCAATGTAATTGCCATCTCAGTTCTGGTATAGCAAGTTTTGTCTTTACAGAAGCAGGGAATGTAAAATAGCCTTCTGAGTGGTGAAGTCTAAATATATGCAGCAGAAGCAGCAGTCATGGTTGTGTGTCATCTGAAGCAGCCTGAAGAGGATGTTGTGCAGACAGTGCTGCAGTAACACTGTGTTTAAAGGGTCAGGTTTGACACTGTCTTGGTACTTGGTGCTAGTACTGTTCAGGGTCTGGTTGCTCACCAGTAAAACCAAAAGAATATTGTCACTGTTTCGGGAAATGTCAAGGACAGATTGCTTTGACATTCAGTAAAGCAGGATAAGACCCTGTACCCATTATCAACCTCCTATTTTGTGCTGTTATTTTTTGCAAAATGATAGAAAACATTCATCTGAGACATGTGTTGAAGCATTAATCAGGCCAAACCCATAAATTCAACAGTGATACTCTATTTTATGCAAACTGTACACTGTTGCACATTATTTCTGCATTAATTCTTCTCTGTTTTCCTGTATATTTTTGTCTTTCCGCCGTCTGATTAGTATTTGTTGAAGGTACCTATGCACAAATAGCCTTTTTTTCTTGCGCCCTTCCTGCCCACATATTACAATTGAGACAAAGTGGCACGACAAGCAGTTGTTGTAGAAGTTACTGAGATATAAACAGAGAGACGCAGTCTTTGTTATCTAGACATGAAGGAGGAAATGGAGAGTGGGGAGGGCTGTAGATTTTTATTAACTTGCAGTTGGAATGGATTTGAGCTGCAGCAGCAGTGGAAAGGTATATCTTTACCTTAAAATGTCTCGCTTAGTTTTCTGTGTTCACATGAGTTGCCTTTTACGGTGTGCAATTTCTTTCGCAGATTTCCAGAATTCCCTCTTCAAAGGACTCTTACAAAGCAGCAGAGCTATGCCATCGTAGCAGAGAAAATTACAAATTACTAATTTAAGTGCTTCATAGAATAATTTTCTTTTTGTTTTGTGTAATTTCCACACATAAAATCAAACTTTCACTTAAATGTTTATACAGTAATTCAGTCGGCTTAAGCCATCTGCTAGTGTGGCATCTGCAGAGTTGTTTTGATGCATACTCAGTATTGTTTCCTTCACACATCTTGTAGCCCTGTATTTTGGTTGCAAAAGGATCTTTTTTTTTTTTTTTCAACACAAAAGAAGTGCTGTTTATATCCCTGGATCTAATTGCCAGGTTTTTTCCAAATTCTACTTCAAATCAACTTCTTATGCATCTAAAAATCTTATTCTGATTGACGTTTACTTTTCGAGACCTGTATTCAGTCTTATCTTGTTCTTTTATTATACTTGCCTTTATATTTGTATTCACAAAAAATCCTTACCATTTGTGAAGAGTATAGGTGGGTTTGGAGCATTAGTATTCATACTCGCATGTTAACAACTGTTACAACACGTACCAGAGGGAAAATATTATTTCTTGTAAATGCTCAATAATTACAGTCTTTATTGCATCAAAACCTGTGTTTTGACAGATAGTGGAAAGCTTTCAAAGCTTGTGTGGGATGGATGACAGATAGCTGCAGGTGGAAAATATTTTTTTTAGGTATTGGGTTTTCTATCACTGGTACTGTAAATATTCTTCCAAAATAACATTAACCTTCCAAACGGGGTTGGTAGTGTTCAATGATAATATGTGTATTAGCAAAAGATACCTAGGAAATAATTCTTAATGATTCCATCTAATTAATCTATGGTTGGGACATTAATGTCTCTTTTCATTAAGTTGGGAAGTATGAAAGACTAGAAAATTACTGCTGTGCTGAATTTAGTGCTCTAGGTATAATTTGAATGGATGTACTAAATTCTTGGTCACAACTTGCACTAACGCCTACTCTAAGAAAAATTAAGAGGAAGCTTATCTGCTATTGCAGGTTACAATAATACCTGGGTGCTTCTAAGCCATTTTCAGCATATGCCTGTGTGAGGAGATTGTTTTAGATGGCTTATGATGCATTATCCAGTTATTTTCAGCATATGTGATATCTTGGTTTGTTAAACACTGCCTAGAAAATTAAGTGAAATGGTAGGTTTTTCCTCTTTTGTTTAAGTATGCTCTCTTCTTGGATAAACATTTGCATTTGCAGTTAAGTTGTATTAAGCAGTAATCTACTCCATTGCAAATGAGGTCATGAGAAGTCTGAGAAAGTTCATCTGAACTTGCAGTTCTTTTGTTTGGAGCATAGATGTTCTGATCAAGTTTGTGCTATAGTCAACTGGACCTAACAACGTGATTTGTGCTGAAAGCCTAACTCATGTGTTTTAAGAGTTTAACGAGCACAAAGGCAATGCTGCGACCTCATTTGAACACATCCTGGGTTTTGTGTGAAATGTCTGAGCCTCTGCAGTTTCAAGTGCCTGTTAAGTATTAAGATACCTCAAAACCTTAATAGGATTTTAGGTTTTCAACGAGCTTGAGAGTAAACCAGTTGTGTTTATTCCACCTTGCTTATAACGTTTGGTCTATTGAAGTCAAGGGCAAGGCTTCCAGTGAGTTTAATGGGATCACGACTGCAAACCTAGAGGGAAAATGCAAAGGGATGTAAGATTTCTGTCAATTGCATTTAATATTGCATCTAAATTGAGGAGACCTTTTCTCTTACTTTGAGGCTACGGGGATACTAAAGTGTAGTTGACAGATGCCTTACCAAGGGTTCAAGCTGATTGCTGAGAAGTAGCTCCCAGCAGCCCTCTCGCAAACCGACATTGAATGCAAGTTGGGGTTGAGTATCATTCCATTCAGAATGATTAAACAAGGCAGAGACAAACTATCTGACATCAAGCGCTGCCACCTTTTATTAGCCACTTACATCATGCAGAAGGCCAGAAGGCACCAGCCAGATATGTGGGCAGATATAAGATATTCAGGTTCCAGCTATGCTTAACTGATAACACTCCCCAAAACCAAATTAACTGTGTCTGGCTCCTGGAAGGGTTCAGATCTTACCCTTTATCTTTTTTTCACGATTATGTAGATCTTCCCAAACTGTAGACTGTAGTACCAGTTCAGATGACCAGTAACTTTCTGAAGAATGATCGTTTTCCAAGTAAAAGTCCAAAGAACTGAGAAAAATTGATTATGTATCTGAACCATTTCTTTCATAGATAGAACTCCCTATGGAATGTCATTCCTTGAGAAGTCAGCAGGGGTCACTTAAGTTCATTATTTTGCAGCAAATTCACTTTTGGATTTGTCATAAAATAAGAGCTAAAAGTCCTTTAGGTATGTATCATTTATGCAATTGAGTATTTTTTCATTCTATAATCTAAGTAGGCTGAAAAAAAAAGTGTTCAAAAGTATGTAAGGAGAGTTAGATAGTTCAGCACCATACAACATTTGGACAGAACATAAATATGTTTCACATGTTGCCAACTGAAAAAGATTATGCCACTTAAGAGTACATTGCACTTGAATAGAAATTTATTGTCAAAAGAATATTATCCTGGAAGGGCACTGTGGCAAAACAGGGGATACAGATCTTATAGACCATCGTTTTTGCCTGTATGAAGCAAATGGAAAAAGTACTGACAGTTAGCTGGCTGGTATTGAGTGAAAAGGATTTTCTGTGCATTTCCTGGGAAGCCAGACACATTTCCATTCCTCCTACTGGAGAGAGCAGGAGAGACATGTATCCCATTGAAATGTGTTTCTGTTTTTGACTGAGACCACACGTTCACGTTCACATTGTGGAGGTGAGTGCAGCTCCAGCTCTCCATGCTCCCCAGGGTCAGTGTATGCACATCTCCTTCTCTTCCTGCAGCTCCCACTGAGCAGTGCAGGGGATGCCCTGTTCAGCTCCCTCTTTTGCCCTCACCTCTGGATGAAGCATCTTAGATGTTCCTTCAGGAAAGCTTTGGCTGCATTTTTGGAAATGGGTACAGATCCAAATATTGCAAAAGCTATATTTCCAACATTAGTTGCTTCTTACAGGTCTATTTAAGGAGATGATGTAAACATAAGACAAATAGGTCTATTTAAGGAGATCATTTTAAAGGAAGGCCTATGAAACCCTTGTGTGCTCTAGCTGAAATCCTGAAGTTTTCTGTACGTTTGTTCTGTTTTACAATTGTGTTTATGTAGGACAAACAGTTTACTGAAGTTCCAGTGGGATTCCCTCCTTTCCTCACTTCTCAAGACGAGCTCAGCAGAAATCACCATGAACAACACCCACCACAGGAGTAGCCCAAAGAAAAAGTACCTTTTGGTTTTGTGGTGAGCACGATGTTAGCTTGTTTGTAACAAGAAAATCATACTGCTGTCAAGGAAAAATGTGGACATCCTAACCTCTTTGAAGCATGAATGGCATGTGTGGGCTTGGAAATGGAGTTCCTTTAATCCCAAATTGGTGCCAGCTAGAACTGACAGTGGTTTATATATACTGTACAGAAAGAACAGAATTGCATGGGTTTCCACCTGCATGATCCATGAGACCTCTGCACCCACTGATTATCTATGCAGAGCTACGGCTTTCTCTAATTTGTTTTTTAATCTACCTCTCTAATTTTATCAGGACATAGTTTTTTCTGGATTTGACATGTGTTGGAATTGCAGGTTCATGCTTTTTGGTTAGTGTCAGGACACAAGCACAGCAGCAGAGCTCTCTGAGTTCCTATTGCTCATGCTCCCCTTCCTTTGCGTATCTTTTGTGGCTAGGTCGAGTGAGAGCTTCAAGAAGAAGTTATCAGTTGTTGCAGATTAGGCTGTCTTTTGCCAAAAGAGCTTAAGAGGTGCATGTCTTACTATAACAGTATTGGAATTGTTAGTACCGCAGCACGGGTTGCTATCCAAGAAGCCTAGCTGAGGATGGAAAGAGGTGCTTCAGGCAAATGAAGAAGGAAGCTAAATATTCTAATCCTTTCAGAGATAAGGTATTGTGGGTGTTGCATAGAGCTAATCAGGGACACAAGATTTGTCAATAAAACAGATGGAAGAAAGAGCACTGCAAAGAGAAATAAACAGAGTTCAGCTGAATATAAGTCTGGACAGATGTCCAAACATACACCTAAGCTGGTAGAAATAGGAGCAAGTAATAAACAGTCTTCAGGAAAATTCAGGATGTCCCAGTAATGTCGTTGGCCACCTTATCTCTGTTGTGGAAATCAAAACTGACTTTCTTTGCTCCCTTTATTCTGCTATTTGTTTAACCTGGGAAGGAAAGTTCTCTTTTTACTTTCCTCTGTTGCTTTCTTTTTGATACATGGTTTGTTGTTGCAGTTTGTTCATTGTGTGATTGTTTTAAAAAAGCAAAGGAAATTTGACCTGGCAACTGAAAGCACAGAGTTCCAAAGGTGCTTCATAGTCTGATGAGGTCAAGAAGTATCATTAGCTCAGTGCACAAAATTCTGTTACTAAATGTGAATGTGATTTGTGTGTGAGGATCTCCATGAGCAATACAAAACAATTGTGTGAAAGGCATCTGGAAGAGCTGTGTGCTCAGGTACTGTTCACTTGATATTTTAAGTGAGCAATTTTCTTTATATATATACAAATATCTATATAAAATATGTATATGTATTTAAATAGACATATACACATTTGAATTTTGGTGTTTGGTAGCATTCTAGAAAGATAACCTGCTGCTGGGCAATATCACTTACTGTCTGTAGAATTACTGTTGTGCATAAACTGATTTCCTAATAACAATCGAAATGATCATTCAACCTATGTTTTGCATGCCTGGATTTAAAATGCAAAACAGCAACATACTTCATGCAAATGCCAACTCTGCCAGTGTTCTGGAGTGTATGTCCAGAGGAGGAAACAATAAGTTTATTCTTCTCCCCAATTAGACCTTTGTGAAAGGCTCAGTTATGTCTCCAGCTATCACATTGAACAGGCACTAAAGCAGCACGTTAATGTGCCTTTTAATGCTTCTTAGGAGTAGATCAAAAGAAATGTCAGGTGCACTTTACATTCCTCCCGTGATGTGTCTGAGGCTGTTAGTGCATCACCTCTGCAAGGGATGTTGTTCCCGGGGCACTGCCTCCTGAAATGCTCTGGGATTTTCCATGGCACTGCTGCACCTCGTGGCTCAGCTCCACAGTTTGATGAAGCCAGTAGAGTCGTGCTGCTGTCACTGAGAGCAGGTTTTGGCCTTTGCTATTCAGTGGGAGAAAAGAGCTGTTGAAATCAATCCTGTAGAAAATGACTTAAAACTCAACATGCTGGAAAATGGAACTTAATTAATGGGAACAAACTTTCAAGCCTCCACTGTAAACTGTTATTATTTTGTTTGCTTGCTTGAGGGAATATGTCAGAACAGTATTTACCTTTTCTTAGTACAAGCTTGGCTGTTCTACCCATCATTTATTTTTACATGATTAGCAGGTGGACTTGTGACTCTGTCACTCTAAACACAGGATGCTAAAAATGTACAAGAGACAATTTTCCTTAACAAGGATAGCAGCATCATTTCACTGGTCCTGTGCTGGTTGGCTCCATAACGGTGCAGTGACTGATGCAGAGCACTGCTAGCAGGTGGCTCCTGTCAGAGCATGGGGCTAATATCAGCCAAAAGATTGCCGAGTGCTTACAGTGTGTGAGACACAGCCAGGATATCCTGGACACACGCTTCTATACTGTGAAAATAGAGTTGAGCCTCTGAGGTTTGCAAAGCTGAGTGGATATAACATTAAAAAGGAAAATGAACAGCAAAGAAAAGGTACCCTGTGTCAGATATTGGGTCAAAACTGCAAAGCAATTGACAAGGCTAAGGAAAGGATGTGAAAAGTAAAGTACACATATAGGGGGAAAGAAACAGCAAGGTAAGAGAAACACTGCAGTTTGCACAGCAACATGGATAAAGACAAGAAGATGGAATTAATGCAAAAGTGGGGAAGCAGTGAAAAGTGTTCAAGTTTTGTAACAAAGTTCATTTCTATATGTTTTCCTCTTTCAAATGGATGATTTGAATAAATAGTGCTTTCATTTCCCATGAGGCAGAGGTGAATAATAAGTACCTCATCTGGGGATTCCGATCTCCCCAACATCAGTCATCTGCTTGCAGCCTTACACTCCGGCAGTGCTTTGGCTGAGCAAATTAGCCTGAAGTGTTGTGCCCTTGGCTGGCAAATCCTTTCAACCCGGTTGAACGGACAAAATGAATACCCAGATTGTTCCTACGTCTGTTATTCTCTCGTGTTTATCTGGCTGAGCTGTCAGTCAGGCCATTATAACTGTGGTGCACACTCAAATGACTTGTCCACTCACAAAAGCAGAGTCTGTTGATGATAAGCTAAACAAAACTGGAGAGCTGCTGTTGACAGAGTTGGGGGATCTTGCAAATGTCTCAGGTAAAAGTAGAAATCCGATTTGGGAAGGTACTGAAAGAGCTTTTCTTACTTGTGCATAATTTTCAAGTATTCGCTGGGATTTGTTGGCAAATGATAAATGGGTGTTTATAATGAATTGGGTTCCTCTCTACTTTAAACAAATTAAGCAGCACACAGAAGAATTCTGAAACTCGAATGTAAGGGTGTATTGCACTTACAGGCTTAATTAGCTTGAAAAGACAATTTGCTCACACGGGCTTTGCCAGGACAGAGCATAACAGAGCATAACTGCCATGTGCTGTCCTCTCCCAGGCATCAACAGGATGAGTGACAAGCACCCACAGTGCATTGGGTGGGCTATGCAGGGCTTGCTGAGGAGAATGGCCTAACCTTCAACAGGGCTCTGGACACAGCTAACCCTGGGTTTTAATTACTCTGCCTCAGGTTTGCAGGTCTGGTGGGTTTGAACATGTCAAGTGCTTGCTTCTTCCCAAAGAGGGAGGACATTTGCACAAGAGGGGCTCATCGGTTTTATGCATAAAAGGTACTGGGCTTTTTTATGCAGCAAAACAGGGAATGACACACATTAAATGATGCATGAAGATCTATTTACTGCCTTTTAATTTTTCTACTAGGACCCTGAGTTAGGAGTAGGATTCTGAGCCACTCCTGAAACTAATTTTGTTGCATTGCCTGTCTGCTGTATGTGAATATAGCCAAAGCCTTCTTGATCTTTATGTTTGTGATCATAATTAACAAGCTTAAAGTTTACAGATTGTAAATGTGAACATCGTCTCAGATGTTTAAACAATGATGATCTGTATAACAGAGAGTGTTTCCTCCAGCTCCTTCATAGTCAGAGAAACTCATTCAGTACTGTCTTGTCAGAAGAGTTTTCTCCATTATTCAGCGTCCTAGTTTCTGCCATGGAAAGGGAAAAGACAAGGAAGACTAAATAAAGCTGCAATGGTGTAAATACAAGTGTCATGAAGAAGCAGAGGGAAGGTGAAGTACAGAAGGTCCAATGTCTTGCCCAGAGTTTGTGACGAAGCACAGTTAGTGAGGGAGATGCCACTGAGAATGTGGCACAGCATGGCAACATCTCTTCTATCAGCAGCTGGTGCCTTCAAAATCCCAACCCCAGTAGCCTTGTTGACTGTGATGATAACTGTAACGGATGGTACAGCTATTTTTCATCAAATGCTTGTTAGTCAATTTATTAGATTCCTAATATACTAATGCACTCATTTGGCAGGCATCTCAGCAAACGAGACTTGCAGTGGAGTGTACTCATTCAAAGTCACGGTAACTCGCAGGTTGCTGATTTCTCATCAGCACTCAGAAGATAATTTGCAAATGTGCCATTTATCATTATGTGCTTTGTAGAAGCAGATCTCATGAATGGGATAAACAGATAAGAGTCTAATAATGAACATTTCCTTCTGAAACACCATTACTGGCTTCTAGGGTATTATGTTTTATATACATTGCACATACTGCACCTCTATGTGCATCTGAGTTTGCATGTGCTGCTAAAGTAGCCTGGGGACACGGTTTTTTGAGGATGGCTAATGCACTTATTGATCTCTCTGCTGAGGGACATGAAGTTGGAATAGGTTAGACTTGTCTAGGAAAGATATAAGACTTTTATTTGTAATAGTTTAAGAAGTAATGGGTATGTGTGGACTTTTTCACAGTGGTGAAAAGCCACCACTAACTTTCCAGATTTCCTTTTCTCAGTGGAAACATAAGCACCTGTGAAACACCACTGGTAAAGGCAACAAAAGGATTATTCAGAGGTTCAATGGTAAGGATTAGATGGCAGAGGTTGCTGAAGGAGCACTTTTCTTCCACCCCAAAGACAACAAGTTGTATGGATGCTCTGACCTGTACTGCTGTTTGCCACTGCATTTGACTTTGCATCGATGACTGCTTTTTATTTGCTTGTTCGCTTTTTACTGGGAAGTAGTCTAAAGTAACAGTAGCTGTGCGATCAGTCTGCAAATGTGATTCCTGTCTCCTCTTGTGACATTCAGGGTGCAAGCCCTGCATACAAATCGTTGCTACTTATTTTTGCTTCTGCAGATGTGATCTTATTAAATGAAAGGTGTAACAAGAAGCCCAGCATAGGAAGGAGCCCTTTTGCCAAATGGCTCTGTGTATTTAGCTCTCCAAGTGCTTTCCAGCAGAGCTGAGAAACCATGCAAAGATATTGATAATTGATTCCGTTTTATATAAGTTAAAAACTAGCTTTTCCCTCCTAGTGTGAAGGTAATGGGTTTTGTCTGTAGAAAGATAATAATCCTATGAACCATTTCTACACCCTCTATTAAAGAATAGTACAGCTTGCACTTGAACATAATGCCCATGTCAGCTCAGCTTTTTAAACATTCATCTTAAAAGAGTCTTCAAGGACTGGAAAGAAATCTTCCCTAGACACCAAGCTAAGTTTGAAAAACTTAAAAAGTCATGAAGATCCTGTCAATTAATGTGTTTATTCTTATACAGATACTCTGGAAAAAGCATCTTCAGACATGAAAGCTGTTTTCTTTCGATTAAAAAGTTGTCATTGCATTTCGTTTCCATAGATAATGCAGAGGGAGATTTTTTTCCCCATTTACCGTATTGGGGGATAAATGCATCACTTTTTTTCTTCTTACCATATTCCTCACATAAACTTTCATTTATTACATGAACAAAAAATGAAGGAAGAACAGAGCTAACTTGAAATCTTGCTTCCAAATTTGTATGCAGGAGGTTACTTGATTTATAAGCTTAGGTAATTTCATTTTTGTTCACACTCCTTCAATTGAAAGGCTCCCACAAACAGTATTACAGCACTGAAGGGAAGAAATAGGGAAATTTATCAAGCTATTTTTTCAAATTATTTTCACATAATCTGTCAAAGTCATAAATATGCTAGAAAGGAATCATAAAGAGTATGTTCAAATAGAGGAGCATGTCTGAGTGAGCAGCTGGACTGCAGAATGGCTAAAGACATGCGGCCTGCTCTTGGCTGCAGCAGCATCTGCCCTCAAATCCGGTCCTGGATCTAGTGTTATCAGATCCCTATTTGATGGATTACAGGCTGACAAAATGAAATAGAAAACATCATTAAACAGAAAGAGAGGTCAGAGGAAAGGGGATAGGCTTCTCCCCTCCCCAGGTCTCCGTTGGGGTTTACAAATGGGGATGGTGTGGAATCTAAATGGTGCACATCCTTGGTCAGGAAGTGAATTGCATCCTGAGGTGGGACTCCATACGCTGGAGCAAACAGCCCTGGAGCATGCATTCCTTGTGGAGGGTCTTGGGAGATAATCTTGGCAAAGAAGGGGGAAAAATAAACAGAAAAGCAACTGAGATTGAAGGAACCAGTCTAGTAAGAAATCTTTAATTTCTAATGAGCTTTAAAGGACTTGAGAGAGTTGATTTTTTTTTCTAGCAAACCAGTTCAAGTACATGCCTTCAGATTATAAAAGTACCTGAAATTGCCTAGAATATCAGCATGCATAGCTTGTTAGTATTTACATATATTTACATAGGAAAACAAGAGAAAGATCTACAGTTATTTACAGTCTACATAGGAGAAGAGAAAGGCAGCATAATTGTATTTCCTAAAATACAGTAGTTGAATAGTCAGCACATGCATATTAAGATATATTTGCATGATAGAACGTAAATGTTTTAAGACATACCTTTTTAACTCCCTATGCTAAGGTATAGCATAATAAAGGTAAATTTTTTTTGTGTGTTTTGTTTCTAGTCTATTTGCATCAAGTGCTTTAAAATGTTCACTAACACAGCGGCAGCATTATTTACCCTGGCAATTAAAGCAACAGTACACACAATAATTTCCTACTAACTAGCAACAAGCTGCTGGTGAATGAAATATCTATTGTTTCTCATTATCCATTGACCAACATACAGGGATCTCTCCTTGTAAAGGCAGTGCCTAAGCTATCACCATTAATTATAGAAGTAATATAAATGAGACTCTACAGTATGTACTAAATGAAATATTAACAAGGCCAGTGTCTTTTAGCCTGAAAGATGCAGTAACAGGGCACACTTTAGAACAGCCTACCTATGAAAATCACACATACATAACACAGGAGTGCCTGTCTTACAGCTCTAAGCCCAGACTTTAGAGGCCTGTTTGCTAGATCTGTATTATTGCAAAATACATTCCCTTAATTAGGTTCTGGAAGACAGAGTTAGGAGTTGATTTCTTACCATGATATGTCCCCATCATAACACCCTGTGGTTTTTCAATGCATTATATTACTATATATGTATGTGCCTCTGCGTGTACGTGCATATGTGTCTGTATCAACAGATGAAAAAGTCTTCACCTTTAAATCCTAAACAGTTTGATAAATATTTGTCCCAAAAGGTCACTTGCTTAAAGAGCATTGTGTTGTATGAAGGGTTTTTTTCACTCATATCTAAAATCAAAGTCAGTCCAAAAATTTATCTGTGCAATGAAAGAGGAAGCCAAATGTCAGTATTGTGATGACATTCTTTGCAATACTGCTTATGAAAAAGTCTAAATTTTGACAAGTAATAGTATTAAAAAGCTGTATAAAATGTACAGCATATACAATATGGTATGTATGCATACATTTATATAAAGTATATATCTAATTAAAGCATGGCAAAACCATAAAATATTTCAAGTCAGCATGTTAAAAAAGAAGTGATTTCAGCTAATTCTTATCTAAGTATGTCCAAACACCAGCTAACCCTATTCTGATGATTTAGTTGCAACAGCATATCTAATCTATCTTTTTTGGCAGGATATGTTTATTGTCAACAACCTGTTTGCTTAACTCTTCAAATTACCCTCTCCCTGAAGAATCAGCCCTTAGCTGGAAGATTATATGTTTTAGGAGGATTTCCAATATTCTCCATAGGATTTCTATTTTTGACAGTAGCCAACAAGTCATGATAGGACTCATGTTTATATAAACATACACCACAAAATCTCAGAAAGCAAGTAGCAGAGATTTCAGGTATGATCAGTTCCCGACAGAGCTGCTATGGTGCTTGAGGGCTGTCTCTTACATGTTCTTTGCTTCTCACTCCACTGGCCAGTGTTGGTTCATAGGGCAGGGGGGAAACAATGGACAGCAACACAATATGGTCAACCTGATTGCATCCTTACTCCATTACACTCTGAAATGAAGATCTGTAATTTTCCTTAGGATTTTTTCCCAAATCCAGAAATGAGCAAAGCGTGCAGTATCACACCACTGCTCCATACTAGCCTGTGAGAAAAGAGAAGCAATACTGGATGGTAGCAATTTGCATGCAGTGCTCAAAACTGACAATTCAGTGGAGCAGTGATGTCTTAAAAGTGTAAATCAGGTGTGAATGGCAGTTCATCGGGCAGGAGAGGAAAATGCAGAAGTGATCTGCTTGGAAATATGATGTGGGTAAAAAGGCCAGGGCAAGCAGCCTGCGGGGTGTGCTGCTTCTCCTGCTATTGAAATGCTGTTTGAGCAAGGTAGAACCATATGCTTCACTAAAGTTTTTGAGGATTAAGATGGCTCTTTGTCAGGCTTGAAAGAATTTTCAGAAGCTAATTGTGGATTTTAATAAGATACTGGGAAACCGAAGGAATAGGGCGCAGCCTGTCGGAGCCAGCTCCGTTCTAGTTGCTGTGATAAGAACATTTAGGTTGAATAGACATAGGTGTCTGGCGCTGCCTTAAACATTGTATGGTTTTATCTGAGATACCTGTGAGAGGACGGCAAATACAATACCAGGCCTATGCGAAATGTGTGCTTTTCTGTAGGACAGCTATAGAGCATGTGGGATATCTGAAGGCAGCTCAGATGTCTGACTATGTTAGGCAAGTGAATCCCACACCTAGGATGCCATGATACCTCTGTCTAGCGTATGCCAACGGTAGGAGAGATGACCTGGTGGATCATCCTTTCAGGGCCTGGTTCCTTCTAAAGCATCCATGTTTGAAGAATTCAGTGGTGGTTTTGCTAATAAGAGTTTTACCAAGTTTTGTGAGCTGAGCAAAAAGAAACTGTGTGAAAGAGGGAAGGGACTGGAATAGGGCCTGGTACAGCAGACAACTTCCCAGGTTAAAGAATTAAGTTTATACAATAGAGAAAAATATGCATGATTTTAAAAGGTAGTCATATTTTTGTCTATTTTGCCAACCTTGTTCTACATTTTCGACTCATTTTAACAATGGTTTATAATATGACACTTTATACTTACACTGTGCTTTTCAGCAGTAAGTATGAAAGCACTTCATAAATCTGAACTCATCCTCACAACACCCCTGTGAGGTGGGTAAATAATAGTACTCTCTCCATTTTACAGCTGGGAAAAGTGAGGTACATGGGGTTGAAGTGACTTTTCCAAGTTCACTAAGGAAGAAAAAGTTGCAGAGAAAACCAACCCACTTCTGACTTGATGTCCTGTATTATATTTTTTTCCCTCCTTTGGAATGATTGCAGGCAATCCGTTTGACACTGGATGTTGAAGGTTGGAAGTTTTCAAGCACTATCACTGCCATAATTGAGAACATATGGGGTGTTGCATAACACAAACAACATGGTGCATTATCAAAATACATTTATTACGATGGACACATTTTCTTTTGCAAAGTTAAAACTCAGAATGCAAGTTAAATATAGCTGCATATATTGAATAGTGGAAATAATCACTAGGTCTTAATGCCTCAGCAGTTGAACATAAATCCTCTTTCGTGAACTACTGCAGTTTCCTTACTCAAAGAACATGGCACACTTATCTTCTATAATGTATGTAAAGAACACTGTAAATGTGTAAAGGTCTTAATGACACTAAGAAAAGTTACAGCTTGAAACCAACTATGCGTCTCAAGTAGAGAAGCTGATGGAGTTTTGAGTCTTTGTATGTGGGAATTAATTGAAAAAGGAATACATCAGAGGAAAAAAAAGCAGACGATATAGATTTTGGGTTAACCATTGTATTATCTTCTAAGAGATGCTTTGCTGGTTTAAATGTGGTGATAGGGGAAGGGAAAGTGATTGAGAATAACCTGGTTTAGACATGGCTTGGTGAGACCTTTGAAAAGACTGTAATTTCAGACTCAGTTCAGATCACATTTTCCTGCTGGCATTTGGGTGGAGATGGGACCTGAAGTCAGCTGAGCCCAATTTGTTTCTTAGATCATATTTGGCAGCTCCAAAGTTTTATTTTTTTTTAGCTGCAGATATGATTTCAGTTTATCATACTCACCCAGAATAGCAAAGGCAGGTCTCAATTTCATATTTCTTTGCTGAAAAAGCAATCAGGGAATCCTATTTTCTCACAGGAGACTAATACATACATATTCTGAGTGTTACTCATAAGATAACTGTGCATCTGGGATTGCTTTGAGTATAAGGACTGCAGAAGGAACCAAACAGTTCATCTCACATGCAAGACTAAAACTCGTTCACTGCATTGTACAAAAAGTGACTATCCCTCACAGCTCTGAGTTACAGGAAACAGAGCAAAGTAATGCCTGTCATTGAGAAGTAGCTCCCTCAGCTATGACTGGCTTCAGCCACAGCCGATACCACCAAACAGCTCTTACAACTGCTCCTAAAAGCACTTCAGGTACTGGGGAATCCCAAAGGTTGAATGAGGACATGAGTATTTTAGACTTGCTAGTGTTTTTCAGAAGAGGTCATCACACTCTGCATTGTTTGCCAGGAATTGGGCTTGATAGGAAAAACTACCAGTTCCATTCATCTGCTGAAACGTTTTAATGTTGCAGAGAAAGGAATAAGTATGTTTTGAGAAAACACTACACCACAACCCCAGCTAGCAATTCCACAAGGAAACAAGTCCACCCTGAGGGCAGTTTTCTTCCAGGAGGTAAGGCAAAGCTTCACTGCACCTCCCTTCATCCACTCCCCCTGAATGTCAGTGTCAGGCTTGCAACAAGCAACAGGGTTTGTCCTCAGCAACTACGAATCAGTGGATCCCCAGAGAAGGCAATGGACCTCTGTGGATTTATCCCAGGTGAAGATGAAGCTGGAGGAATATAAAACTGCAGCTGTAACTTTAGGGTTTGGTTTCAACAATCTGGAACTGATCATGATGGTGATAGATAGGCTACATATCATTCTGTTTGTTACTCCAAGGAGATTTTATATTTCACGTCAAATCAGGAAATGACCATTGCTTGAAGCTAGCCAATGGAGAGTTTTTCTGTCTCTAGCAGAATGGATTTGAACTCTTCGGGGTGTTTTTCAGAGGCACAAAGAAGGTATGGGAGACCCTATTGGTTCCATGATCTGGAATATGCTCATACTACCTCATCTTTACACTGCTGTGTAACGAGTTATGCCTCTACAAATAGTATATTTGCAATGTTTTCATGTGAATCTATTATTTCTGTGTCCTAACAGATCCACACGGTGTGTTTGCTTTGTCTAATAGTCCTGAGATGAATAACAGGAACAGCCTGAAGAGTTTTAAGGAAGCACTTGCCTTTTTGTTTCACTTAAGCTGCTTGCTTTGACTCTGGCCCTTGTCACAAATTCTCACCTCTCATGTCACTTTGAATCCACTTCTTCCCACTGGCCATCTTTTAAAATGCACTTGCTAAACTTATCCTCAGGCTACCAGGATAAAAGGCCTTTATCCTTAATTTTTTGTAAGAAAATAAAAACCTCCTTTTGAGGGAAGCTGATCCCATCTCACTGGCAGGCATTGTTTAGCACAATCTGGGTGCCCTTAACAGAGTTTAGAGTGGATCTTATTCGTTTGTAGTTGATACATATACAGATAAGTTATGGCTTTGTTTCTATTATTTATATGCTTGGTATGTAAACTTGCTTCAGAGCAGGAATCTAATTTTAGAAAACAAACATGCATTCAAAACTAGACATATCTAAAAACTAAACATTAACTGCATAATATGTTTTCTTACCAGGACCATAAATGGTATCTTAGACTACTAATGGATGCATTACATATATTAATGAGGGGTTTACTGTATACTGTATCCCCACAACCCCTTTTCTTTTACTATTAAGATATTCAATATTAATTTGTATTCAGTGCCATCAGTTACAAATTGACAGCTAGCAGTTATGAAATAAATGCCTATGAACTACTATAAATGCCTAGTAACTACTTAGTATTTTCATCTCAACAAAGGATTTTGGAAGGCCGGATAATTTAGATCTTTGAGCCTCAACTATAAATAAACAGCAACTGCTGTATAAATCCCACCCTGCTGCAGTTGAAGATTGTATTACAAAACTGACAAATGATTTGCGGAAGAGAATGATGAACCCTTATTACTAAGACACTCTTCAACTTAATCCAAAACAAGATTCCCGGGTAATTTTACGTGCGCTAGAAAGATTGATAGCATGGTGCTTGCCTAGCAGCTTTCAAATGTTTGACTGGATCGGAAATGGCATTGAGGCATGATTAAAGATTCAGTTGGGCTTCTCACAAATTCTTTATCCTGTGTATTCATCATTGCAACCCGCTGCCTTTGTTGCAGGTTAAAGAAGGCTGACCCCCAGCTCCGGTGATTAGCACCCTGCACAACTGACGGACGTACGGAAAAGAAATGTTTAGGTTGCCCAGCGCTTTTAGCATTGTTTATCAGTTGAGATTGTTGGGAGGGGGGGCATTAATCACAATAGATCATGGAGAGCCTGTGACAACTGACAGGCTCATTGTTTAAGACATTTTTTAACGAAGTTGTTAACATTAATTATTTTATATAGTACTCTAATCTTCTTCAAATTACGTTCTGACATGGCACAAACCGCTTGGCATTGAAAGTCATTCAACAGTGATTAAAGTGCTCTTTTTATCGGTTTAAGAATGTTTCATCTTGTATCAGCAGTATGGAATTGTTTACTAATTAGATTCCCTAACATCCTCGGCTGTCGTATTCTGATGATATGTGAACAGGAAAGCTGATGAGCAAAAAAATTAAGACTTGTTATGAAATTGTCATAAGGCCCAACGTATAAAGATATCATTCAAAAGACTGTGTTCATGAGGGATAAACAATATTTAGTGAGAAACTAAGCAGTTTCTGAGCCTAGCTCGGCATGGCTGGCAGTGCAGGCATTTTGCAGTTATCTGCAGCTCTGGCTCTTCCCGGAGGTTTGTGGTATCTGAGTGGTAGATGCAAAGGAGGAATTTGTCCCTTGAGGACCTTCCAGTTCTGCATGACATATGCAGGGCTCCTAGGCATCCCACTGTGGGCAGGAGGTTGGGCAAGAGACCTCCTGACATATCCCCATGATTCTGTGACGCTCATTCCCATCTGTCCATGAGCAAGTCACTTAGGCAGATCCTCAAGTGTCTGAATGCAACTAGTTCACATTCAACAAAGGAAATTAGACGCTTAAATGGCTTTGAGAATCTGGGATTTACCTTCTGCTTTGTAGTTTTGCCGTCTGAAGGAAGCTCCTAGGCTTGATGAGTTTGTCCATTATTCTGAGATATTAAAGCTTTACCCTCTGTCAACGAAGGGATAAACATGACTGCATTTCTCTTAAGCAATAAGAAAAAGTATTTTTGCTTCAATGATAGAACCATTGAACTTTCTTCTTCCAAAACAGCCAACACAATTGAAACATTTAGAAAGAAGTAAGGATATACACAGCCAAAAAGCAAATGGCACATTGCTTACATCCAGTTCTCAGTGAAACACTGGAGGCATCACAAGATAAAGTGCTTTGGGCTTCCAGCCACATAATCTTTTATCGCTTAAAGTAAATATCCTACGCTCACATGGGGAAAACTATTCTCTTCTTTTAAGTCTAGGTTGTGCAAGGTATAAAGCACTGCTGTTATACTGTGGGGCGTTTTCCTGCCTGCTGAGAATTTTGTTTAAAAGTCGTCAAATTTGACTCATTAAAAAAGATAAATTATTGTTTGGTTTGGATTTTAAACTTCTCTGACAAACTTCCATTTTATGAATTAGCTGAATTCTATTAGAGCTAGCCTGAGTTTAGCTTGGCTGGATGGATGCTCTTCAGCAGTAGCTTAAGGGCTCTCAGTCTGCATTGAGCAATTTAGTTTAATTTTACCTTTCTAATAAAAGTCCAGTTGAATTGCTTGCAAAAAAACTAATGATAATCTTTAGGGGCTTTGAATCATTCTAAATAGCTGAATACAGTGATCATACCTGTGCTGTGGAGCTTTATAGGATAGTTCAAATAAGCATACGAATTTTATTGTTCTCTATTAATATTATTTTTAGTAGAATTCTATTTGATTTCTCCTACTGCCTTTAAGATACTTTCTCTTTTTTAAAAAAGATACTGGTTTAATAAGAGGATTACTATGTATTATACTAACTTTAAAACTATTTTGGTCTTGATAAATATATGCCTTTCAAAATACTTAATACAGACAGTTTTGGTTTACCTTGTGATGGGAGATAATTTCTAAGCTGTGAAGTCATCATTATCAGTTTAATCCCATCTTCTGAGAAAAATGCATGTCTTGCAAACAAATATGCCTTCCTGTGCTGTTACAAAATTGAGATGCCTCAGCCAAGGAAAGCCAGGGCTCTTTAAACAGCTTGCTTCCCTCGAAGGATGAGAATGCAAAGTAGAGGTCTTCTGCAGGTTGACCCCCTAACAGCACCCTGAGTTTTCTTGGTTGTGACAATGAAAGGCCAAAAAAAAGGACTGGAGGAAAACCACAAGAGACTGAAGCCTATTCTCTTCCCCCATTAAATTATCCTAATGTGGCAACATCTAATTTCTCTTCATTTACTTTTTCAATCATACTTGGCAGCCTCTTTATTCTGATTCCTATCAGCTCATAATTAGTTACCACAGAGAGGACTAAGATGTACATAAATAATCATAAGATGCCAGATAAACTCTATTGGTTTTAAATTAGTGTTGTGTCTTGCTGTGTGCTCTCACCTATTATTTTTAATTAGAGTTTATAAAGTAGCTTCTAACCTTCTTTTACATCTATTCTGGCACTACACTTTAAATCTGTGCCAGGGAGTAGCCCATCACCAGTGCCAGGGTGCTCATCCCAGCCCTGTGGCCTCAGTCTCCAGGTTTGTTGGAGAAATTTGGAGAAACACATTCTTCCTGTTTGAACACAGTTCACTTGATAAGAAAAAGGAAAAGAAAGGAAAAGAGGAAAAGATCTCCTGATCCACAAAAGCCTTCAATACATCTACTCCATTTCTTAAAGTATTAGAAGACATAAGAAATGGTTATTACAGAACAAAAAAACACCAAACACTGGAAAGCTCTGCATCTCTGGGAAATCAGAACCTCTCTCTGCCTGCAGCAGATGAACGTTTGTACAAGGCAGCAGTGACAACTGCCACAATGAAACTGTTAATCAAAGATATATGGGCAGGTTTGGCACCACTCCCGACTGCACTTTACATGATAGGTCTTAATTGGAGTGCCCAGGTTAATTTTGTACAAGAGGTTTAAAAAACCCAAACAAACAAAATACATATATCAGCCTGCATTCCCCATCAGGATTAGGAAGCAGGGGTGCCCAAGGTGTATGGTAAGTGTTGACTGTGTTGAAAAAAGAAACCAGAGAGTTTTGAGTGGCTTCTTTTATACCTGGCTCAACTGCTCTGATTTTGAAAGCTGCCTGGGCAGACCCTGCTACATTAGGCCAGATTTATCCTGCTGCCGATCAGTTGTTTATTAAGAAGGGCCAAAAGACCCAGGACCAGGGCTGTGGTTCAGGATTGTCTTTTTTTTAGAAGGAAAGGAAAAAGAAAAAAGTCCTCATTAAGGTGTTTAGCAACTAAGTGCTTAGGGGAGCACCCTAAGCAGGATTTCAGCCTTGTTCCCAGGCAGGTTACCCTGTCAGCTGCAGTGATTTCCACCGGTGCTTTCCTAAGACGCAGCTTCAAAGGACTGCAGCCAGCATGACAATGATAAAATATCTATCTTTATCTATATTTATATAGTTGGGTTTTTTTTTTTCTCTATCTCACTTTTTGTTCTTTTTGAAATTCCAGCAACAAGGAGCGGCCACAACTGTGTACTGCGCCACGGCTGCGGAGCTGGAGGGCCTGGGAGGGATGTACTTCAACAACTGCTGCCGCTGCCTGCCGTCGCAGGAGGCGCAGGGCGAAGCGACGGCTGCAGCCCTGTGGGAGCTGAGCGAGAGGCTGATCCAAGAACGAATTGGCAGGCAGTCCAAATAACAGGGAGCTCCTGGAAGGATCAAAACACACGAGTGTGTGCACGCTCGAAAACTGCCAACACTGGAACCTGTCCAATCTTATCATCTAGAGGGTTTCCATATACCTCAGATACAGATTAACCAGTGTTAAATGAAATAATAGCAGTCACAACATAGTGAAAAATGTTAAGTACTAATGGGAAATGGGGAATACTGCGGGTTAAAGGGACAATGCGGCTTCCTGGGGCTTAGTTAGTCTCGGTTCTCTTTCTTTTGATTATAGCCTGTTCAAAGTGTAACCCAAGGAGGCATCTTTTGTCTTATTTTAGAAAAGCAATGCTGCAGATATTTTCTGTTGTTTTGATTGAAGGGTAGGTACTTAGCCTAATATGGGATTTCCTCTTTATTTTGATAATTACTGTCTGTTAGGCTTTAGGTATTGACTGGGAGATGGTAGCTATGTTGATTCTTTTTTTGCCTACAAGGATTTTACTGGGTGTGGCAAATGAAAAGATTATTAAGGAAAGAAATCTTTCGTGCTCTTGACTGCTGGCTGCAAATACATCTGCACTGTCAGGAAAAAGAAGGTGCAAGGAGACATCTGAACAGAAATGGTAAAGTCACAGCTAATTAAATCTTTCTGGGGTTTGTTTTCCTAAAAGATTATACTAAAAACATATGTTGTAAACCATTCCCTAAATATTGTAGAGTTAGCAAAGACGAGGATGTCTCCTTAAGAACACACAGAGTGTAATCAGGGGTTTAAATGGTATTTCCATCCATTTCTCAGTTCACAGTTTTAAGGAGTTGGGTTTTTTCTTTGAAAGTTCACAGTTTCTCAGTTCTGCTGATACAGTATCCCCTTCCAAACATCTTTTTTCTAACAATTTAAATTCAATAAAACAACATGCTTGAATATTGTAATCTAAAGAGAAAGTTTGTCTCATTTCTGCAAAGTCTTAATTCCAAATTTTTTTTTAGAAAAGAAAACTTGAGGAAAAATAAAGAGCTTCTTGTTGATGCCAAGAAAACGCTGTTTTTTTTCTTGTTTCTTTCTGAGTTCTGAGTTCATTTTTTTGTATTTTGTGCTTTGTAGCTGTCTTCATTCCAGAAGGTTGTCATAAGTCATCCCCATTTCAGCATCACATTTTCTGTAGACAGAATATAAACAAATAAATAGGACACATTGTTAATAGAAACTTATTTGATCCCCTTATTACTTACAACTTACTGCTAAAAGTTTGCCTTCCATGATTTTTTTTTGTCTGAAATCATTATGCATTTGATTAGCTGTTGAACAGATGTTAAAGTCAAGGCACACGTTCACCTGGAAGAAGTAGCTATAGCATCTTCCCATCAAAAACCCCACCACACTTACGCAGGCAATTATGATGCTGTCGCATAGGAGATCTAGACCTTACAGTAGCATATTACAATTTGGTTTTTATGTTTTTGAGTTTACAACTAATTCTAATTTAGTGTAAGCTCCTCTCAGGTAGGTGATGTTCTGTATTCTCTGCACATAAGGGTTGAAATATCTGTAAGTTAAGTCTCAATCTGTGAAGTTAAATTTCTTCTCAGTGGAAAAGGGGAACCTGGGAGCCACTGCACTCAGATTTAGGGTGAATTAGCTAACCTGGCTTTAAACAGAGAAAAAAGAGGTGTTTTTTTTCCCCAAAGCCCTTGGCATCCTTCAAGCTTCTGCCCAAATACAGCCTCAGCCACTCACTATTTGACCACTTCCTTACCTGATGCCACTGTCTTTCCTAAAGCTGCAGTAAAGAATATATGACCTACTTTACACCTGCTGCATCACCTGTGTAGCAGTAGCATTCAGTAAATAAACCTGCTCATTTGTCTTACTCTACTATCTGCAGAAAGCCCTTTCTCCAAGGCCAGCATATCCTTATGAGTTTGCTCCTGTGCTGAAACATTTGGTGGACTAAAATAAAAGGGCTATGTCAGAAAGAACACCACCTCTCTTCATGTATCCTGAAAGTTCTGTCCAGTCTGTTCTGCATAGACCAGACACTGGTATAGCGTAATGTGTGAAAACTAGTGGTATGCTCAAAGTGTTTGCAAGTTGTGATGCTTACAGCCAAATTCCCTGTATTCTCTGGAGTTTGTCTGGGGAGAAAAGCTGATTAACTTCTGGCACCTGTGCAACAGCCTTCACAAATGCATTATATTTTCTTTTTCACAACCAAACAGAATTATACTTATGTATTATTACTTTTATACTTACATACAGCCAGTATACAACAGCAGAGCTTTGAATCAGAGCTTGGTGTTGCTGGGTTAAGCAGAGGTGGTAATTAAGCAACACTGTGAGCTCTGCACTCCCCCAAAGGCCTGGGCCTTGTGCTCCATTTAGGCAAACATTAATAACCGATAATGAACACCCTGTCATTCCTTATTGCTGAAATATTGCATGCTTTTATGAGAACTCAGTACTTAAAGAGATTGCCTGCCTTCCTTCAAAGAGTATCTGGGAGGTGTTTTTCCTCCGTACACAGCTCACTATTGCAGTGTTACGAGGTAAAAGCATTCTTAACGTTAACATAGTTTTTCATTAGTATGAAGCAAGCTAACCCCCTTAACTTCACTGAGTTGGTCAGGTTCCTCTGGCTCCTATTTCTGGTTAATAAATAGTTACTGTCACTAGTACATTACCATGTCTAGAAATTCACTGTCACAGTTTTCTCCAACTCAGATTAAATTACTTTCTGTTCCTTTCTTTTTCTTTCACTCTTTATCTCATTCATTCTTTGTCTTTCTTTTTCTTTCTCTCCGCTTTTTCTCTGTCATCCTCTTTGTTTTTCACTCTCCTAAGTTGAGAGAGCCAGCATAAAAGAGGTTGGTGGGTTTTTATTTTATTCCTGTTTTTTACCATTTTCACTCTAAATAAATGGCACAAAACTGCAGAACATTTGCTTCTATTAGAAACACTTGTGAAAATAATTTTTCTTGCACTCTCAGCTTGATTTCAGCACAGGAGGGATGTGCAGGGGACACTGAAAAGGAAAAGCATCTGAAAAGAAATAGACTCCAAACCCTCCATTTTAATATCCTGGATGCGTTTAAGTCATTGGATTTCAAATATATTTTGGTGTAAAATTTGGCACATTTACAGCTGGTCAGATTTATTTATTTGAGTGGCTTACATTTTTCTGGTTGATTTACCTGAGGCAATGTCTGTGTGAATTACTTCACAATAGATTGACTCCAGTGTTCATTAAAGGTAGTTAAGTGATCCTGTGTCTAATATTAAAGCAAACCCCATTAACCTTAACTAGTATCATATCAGCAAAACAAAAAGAACTGAATAAAGCAAAATAGATCAGGTATTTATAGCGCTTGGAGAAGATCCAGCAAATTTACATAAAGCTCCTAATAGTCCTAATAAGCACTCACAAGTTATCCCCATAAAAAAGGAGGCAGCTGGGTAAGGACTGTGTCTCTGTTGCCCTGCTGAAACCCAACAGCACTTTCTGAAGGGGAAGCATTGGAGGGCGAGGCTGCAGAGCATTTCTCACCCACATACAGAAGGGCATTGCTTTCGCTTCTCCCCTCTGTTTTTCTTCCAACATCAACATGTCCCATGTTAATGGTGATTGTTTTTGCTCCTAGATATATGTCCTGGATCTGCAAGTGATCTGTAGGTCAGCAATCAAAACCCCTTGTTGGAAATGAGGAGCCACCAGAACATCTTAGGGGAGTTGAGGAGCCATTTCAATCAGTGTTAGCTTCTGCTGCTGTCCATGCAGCAGATGTTGCCATGGTCTGCCCAGAAAGCAGCTGACTGCTGGGACCTCTACTTCCAAATTACAGAGAGGGTGAACCAGCATAAACCCATACCAAGTCTTGACTTCTTCTTTCCCTCCCCATTTTTTCTTTTGACATCTGGAAGACAAATTTCAGATATTCTCAGACCAGGTAGGGATTTTTATTAGAGAAAGTCTTTCCAGCAACACAGCAATAATTTTACTTATATCAAGGTTGAATAACTCCTTGTCAGGTGTTAAGCTCATAACCTTTCAAGCCAAACACACTTATACTAACCAGTTTACCATTGGAATGATCAATATCTTGTAAGTGAGAAAGTCTAGACAGATCTTATTTTGTCCTTTGGTATCACTTGTGGCTTTGGAATTGATCATTATATGTGGCTGGGGAAAAATTGCCTATACATTTCATGCTCTGTATTTATCTTGACAAGGTTCTCTAGGATTATATTTTCATAATCTGAATGGCAGTGGAACAGCTGCTCAGACTGTGCAAGCCCTTCTTATCAGGTTGAATTTAAGCTACGGTAATTACTCTTTCTCCTTATGTATTTCTTTTTTAAACAAGCGTGTACTATACATTAAAATGTGTTGCTGGGGCGGCAGGGGGGCATGCTGAGAAGCTTGGAAAATGCTGCTAAAATGTATTTCCATCCACAGTCACTGATGTAGGATTCTCTTTTACTTTAAATGTAAGTCCATGTCTGTGGTCTCTGAAGCAGGATCCCAACCTATGCAAGGAATACATTGTTTTATTAACAAATCTTTTAGAGTCAGGATGTCCTGACACTGGAGGCAGTTTAGGAAAACTGTTGGCAATACCCAGCAGTAAACACACTGCTGACCAAATCCCTGAAGCAATCTCTTTGAAATGAGGTTCCTTAGAGAAACCCATCCCCAGGGGAAGCAGCCAAGCCACCGCCAGGAGCACAGCTCCCAAACAGGGACCCTCACAGCCAGTGTGTCTGCCTGCTTCAGCCTGCAACCACAGAGACCTAGGCTGATGCCAGGCACTGAAGATGACACAGTGATGGAAGCATTGAAATGTGGCACACAGATGCATGCCTGTCTGCTGATATCCTCCACTGTGGGATGGAGGCAATGGGAAAAAAATAGAGACAGCTTAGAGAGAAAGAATATGCTGGTTTTCTCTTGATTTTTATTTTTTTACAGTGCTAACTATGTTATTTACTAGATGCCTTTTCTGGGCTGTGCTTTTTTTTCTCTCCCCCACCTCTGTTGCGTTTGTAGAGTACTTTCCAACGGGTGTTTCGTGAATTAGCTTCATGCTTTAAAAGAGAAGATTGCTCTGGCAGAGAACAGCATAGTTGTAAAAGTGTCAAGGTGTTATGAATGTCCTGATGATAGAGCCCAGTTGTTATCTGCTGGGTAGTGAGGGAGGATAGCTAATGATGTGCAGCATGTAAACCGTTTGTTGCTCTAATCCATCTGTGTGGAGAGGAGTGAAAAAGAGGGACGAAATCCTGGGAAAATTACTTGGACAGCTGGAGATAAAGTGTGTACTGATGGAGTCATCCAGAGGTAGCTGTCAACATGAGCTGTGTTTGCATATAATCCAAGTAATGCACAATGATTCCTTTTGGTATTTTTTTCATGGGGGTTCATGTGTCTATGCACAGACCTTAATTACTATCCAGTATCTCTTAATAACTGGGCTCTGGTTTTAAGTGAGGAATGTGATTTTAATCAGTTCATGGCTGGGTGGTGGAGAGATGTACTACAAACAGACCAAAGCAAGACATACGGATTCCTTTTGCGGACCTGAATTAAATGAGAAGTAGTCATTTTATTAATTCTACTGTGCTTTATAGACCTTTTATATGGAACATTACCCATACAACTTCACTATCTAATTAAAAAGGGCTCTTATCAATTTGCTGGGCAGTTGCTTATACAAAAAAAAAAAAAAAAAAAAAAGAGGAAGAAATAATATCTTTTATATTATAAAATATTTATAGCCCCAGAAAATCATCTACCCTAGGGGGTACAGAACAGATCACCAAATGCCCAGTGAGGTTATTTTGGCTGGTTATCTTCACTCTTTTGAAAGATCTGTTATAAAAGCTCAATGCTTTGGGACTGAAGTCTGCACCATGCACATTGTTCATATGGAAACCTGACGCGGGTCTGGTGCAGTGCCCGTGGATATGTGAGCACAGTCTAAATTAGGGGCTTTGTACATTGGATTTCCATGATCCCTCCGGGCAAAGCAGGCACCCTTTCCCTTGAGCTGGCATTAGCCTTTAACAGTGGCAGTTTGAGCAGCTCTGTAATGTTCTTAGCGGGGATTGAGAAATGCGTGTGGTGCTTGCGGGCATGAAATGTGTCAGCTCTTTGCAAAAGGAGGAGAAAGACAGCAAGGGCATGGAAGCCACGCCGGTCCTGACTCTGATCATCCCATCAACATGTAACTAATGGCCTTAAAACGGACTTTGCCTTTTGCAGGCAGCCTAAGAGGAAGGGCAGAAGACATGGGGAAGGTTTTTGAGATGGGTACTGCCTTTATGTACGCAGCCCTCTATGCTTTGTGCTGCTGCCCAGTCTATGTGCAGGACGCAGCTAAAGCTGTCCCAGCACCTGAAAAGCAGCATCACAAGAAACCAAGCAGGGGGGAAAGAGGGGGAAAAAAAAAAGTCTTCTAAACCCCTTACACCTCCATAAACCCTTACTTTATGTGGCGTATTGGATTTTACAAGCACAGAGTCTGCTGGGAGCTGTCTGCCGAGCACACAGTTAGCAGTGATTGAACACCAGCGTTTTAGCATTTTGACTTAAATCCAGTGTAAACTTGTAAGTGAACTGCTGGCCTGGGCTTGGTCTCTGGTGGACAGCAGTCAGCAATGCATCACAGGCTGCGCAGCCCACGGAGCACCCGGCCGGCGGCCGAGGGTCACAGTTCAAAAGAAGTCTGAAATTTCACTTCAATGGATCCTGAATTACCTCTCATCTGAGGGAAGGCTTTATTTCTCTCCCTCTCTTTCCCTCCCAGCACTGAGCCAGCGTGGCTGGAGAAGAGATGAGAAAGGGAGACCATCTCGAATGTACCTGGACTACAAACAAACCAGAAGTATTTTCCTTCCAGCAAAGCTGTTCCTTTAATCTTTATGAGCAGGAGAAATTCATGCATTACAGAGGCACAAAAATGAAAAGGGAAAGGCGGGTGGGAATAGTTGCATTAGAATTAAGCCCTGTTTTTAATATGACACCTGTCAGACTTATTGTTAAAAATATGGAGAAAGGCTCCCTTCAGAAATAATAACATTGCAGCAGGGTTAGTTATACACGGTGAGTCCTGTCAACAGCAGCAATTAGAAGTTGTTTACCATGGAGAGAAATAGCTCAGCAGCATCGGGCTGCATGGACGTTACATGTTGTTGCAGTCCCAGCCGAGGGCTCACGGATAATCCTCTCCTCCAACACAGCTGCAGCTGAGATGGGAGATTCTTCCCTGCAATCACATTACTTTCCTAATGACACTATCACCCAACCAGGGATTAAGTGCTGCTTTACAGTCAATGAATGGTGTCACCAGGTTTAGGCTGCTGAACAATTAAAGGGTCAATTTACGGCGTGTTAGTGGGTGGGGGTGAAGGGCAGGGGAAGGGGCATGACTGGCAAAGAGAGCCCCTGATAAACAAGAGCTGTCAGAGAGCCCTGCCCTGCAGGGGCGACTGTTTCTGTCAGCTGGCTATTAAAAGGCATCCCTTCCTAGTACAACCAAGTCCCTCCGCTGGGCCTAGCACACTGCTGCTGTGGCCACGCAATAGAAATCCCCTTGTGTGGTGGCTGCCAACTGCGATGCGGTATTTGTAAGTCACCCAGCGCTGGTAGTTAAACTCAGACCACAGAATTAATTTCATTTATGCCTTCAGCCAGATTTCAAAGTAAGGCTCTGGAGACACAGGAGAAATTAATTTATTAAAAAGCAATAGCTTGATAATGCACACGATGATAGAATAAATGAATATGTTCAATATCTTATAAAAGAGTTGGCAATCACATAATAGAGCATTCATTGTCAATTTAGTAGCTTGTCTCATTATACTCTGCAAATAGTAGTAAAATGGTGTATTATTCATGAACCAACATGCTTTAATTACTTTTAGTGCACATTTATTTTTTCAAATGTAATATGAGTTAGATTCATCTATAACTGTAACTCTTGAAGTGGCAACACAAACTGGAAGAGAAATTTTATGAGTGCAGGAATCAGTTTCTGGGAAGTCTGTAACATTTCTATATGCTATGCAAGCAGGTCCTAAAATGCCAGCCTCAGATCGTCCCAAAGTTGGATTATGGCTGATAAAACGTTAACAAATACAATATTATTATTTGATAATTTTATCAGAGGTAATTTCATGTTTCATCCTTTGCTAGGATTTTTTTTTTTCCCTGCCATAAAGCAAATCCCTAAATCTAATAT